>NW_019950796.1:0-7375 GCF_002910315.2 Salvelinus sp. IW2-2015 | reverse complement strand
AAGCAGATCCTTATGATGAATAAAAATACGGCAGCTGAAGCAGATACTTATGATGATGGATGATGATGAAAATTAGGCGCCTGCATGCCGATCCTTAATGATGATGATGAATAAATACAGGCGCCTGCGCAGAATTCTTAATGATGATGACGAATAAATACATGGCAGCTGCAGCAGATCCTTAATGATGATTGATGAATACTACAAGGCAGCCTGCAGGGCAGATCTTATGATGATGATGAATAATAGCGAGGCAGCCGCAGCGATCTTATATGATGATGATGTAAATACAGGCAGCTGAGCAGATCTCTTAATGATGATGAATAAATAAGACAGACCTGAAGCAGAATCTTAATGATGATGAGATGTAATAATAAGGCAGCCGGCAGCAGTCCTTAATGATGAATGATGATATTAAGACTGAGCAGATGTAGCGAAAAAGCCCTGAGCGATTCTTACATGATGATGATGATAATACTTGGATCACATTAATATGAATTGATACAGGCAGCTGCAGAGCTCTTAATGTGATCTTCCATGCACAGTCTTAATGGAAATTAGACACTGAGAATCCTTAAGTATGAATAAATATCAGGCAGCCTGCAGCAGATCTTATGATGATGAATGATGAATAAATACGCGCCTGCAGCAGATCTTACTGATGATGGATGAATGAGAATAAATACAGCAGCCTGCAGCAGATTTAATGATGATCGCATGATGATAATACAGGCAGCCTGCAGGCTTTGAGAGACGAGTATCATCTTAATGATGATGATGATGACCTAAACAGGACCTGGACAGATCTTATGATATGGTACAGGAGCTGCAGCAGATCCTTAATGATGATGATTGATGAATAATAAGGCAGCCTGCGCAGATCTTAATGATGATGATGATGAATAAATCATAGGCAGCCTGCAGCGATCTTAGATGATGAATGATGATTGAAGTAAATAAATACAGATGGCAGCCTGCAGCAGTATCTTACTGATGTGATGATGTATGAATGAAGTATCAGGCAGCTGCAGAGATCTTAATGATGAGTAACAAGAGTGCAGCGTCTTAAGATGAGATGAGAATAAATGGCAGCCTGCAGCATAAATGATCCTTAATGATGATGAATAAATACAGGCAGCCTGCAGCAGATCTTAATGATGATGATGATGAATAGATACAGGACGCTTGCAGCAGATCCTTAATGTGATGATGATGAACTAAATAAGGCAAGCTGCAGCAGATCCTTACTGAATGATGAAGTAAATACAGGGCGGCTGCAGCAATCCTTAATGATGATGAATAAATAAGGGCGGCTGGAGCAGATGTTAATGATGATGAATAATTACAGGGGGCGGTAGGCGAGGAGTGTGGTCGCATTGACTGATCAGATCTATGATGAGTGAGATGATAAATACAGACATGCTGCAGCGAGAATGCGGTAGATAGAATGGATGATAAATACAGGCAGCCTGCAGCAGATCTTACTGTTATGATGATGATTGAATAAATAAGGCGCTGAGCATCTCTTACTAGATGATGATGATGATGATAAATAGGAGCTGCAGCAGATCTTAATGATGATGATGATGAATAGATCAGGCAGGACTGCAGAGCAGATCCTTAATGTTTATGATGAAGGATGAATAAATAAGGCAGCCTGCAGCAGATCTTAATGATGATGAATAAATACGGCGGCTGCAGCGCAGATTCCTCTAAATGAATGATGATGATAATAAATGGAGGCCAGCCTGCCAGGCAGATGCTTAATTGATGATCAATAAGTACAGAGCGTCTGCAGGCCAGATGATGAGCATTAAATGAATCTTATGATGAATAACATACGGCGCCTGCTCTGCAGATCCTTAATAATGATGTGAGTAAGTACAGGCAGCTGCAGAGCTCTTAATGATGATGATGAATAATTACAGGTCAGCTGCAGCAGATCCTTAATGATGATGGAATAAATAATGGCAGCCTGCCGCCGATCCTTAATGATGAATGATGACTGAAATAAATAAGCAGCCTGCAGCAGATCCTTCTGATGATGATGATGATAAATACAGGCAGCCTGCAGCAGATCTTAATGAGTGATGGATGAATAAACAGGCTGCCTGTATTTATTCATCATCATCATTAAGGATCTGCTGCAGGCTGCCTGTATTCATTCATCATCATCATTAAGGATCTGCTGCAGGCTGCCTGTATTTATTCATCATCATTATTAAGGATCTGCTGCAGGCTGCCTGTATTTATTCATCATCATCATTAAGGATCTGCTGCAGGCTGCCTGTATTTATTCATCATCATCATATAAGGATCTGCTGCAGGCTGTCTGTATTTATTCATCATCATCATTAAGGATCTGCTGCAGGCTGCCTGTATTTATTCATCATTAAGGATCTGCTGCAGGCTGCCTGTATTTATTCATCATTAAGGATCTGCTGCAGGCTGCCTGTATTTATTCAACAACACATCTGCCACAATGATGCTCAACACGGGGTGCGTGCTGAGTGCCCTCCTGTACTCCCTGTTCACCCACGACTGCCTGGCCACACACTACTCCAACACCATCATTAAGCTTACAGACACGACGGTGGTAGGATCTGGCAGTGTGATGCCAGGACAACAACCTCTCCCTCAAAAAGACAAAGGAGCTGATCGTGGACTACAGGAAACGGAGGGCTGAGCACACCCCCATCCACATCAACGGGGCTGTAGTGGAGTGGGTCAAGAACTTCAAGTTTCTCAGTGAAAAAAATTCAGCATGGGCCCTCAGATTCTCAAAAAGTCCCACAGCTGCACCATTGAGAGCAGCTTGATTGGCTGCATCACCGCTTGGTATGGAAACCGTTTGGCATCCGACCGCAAAGCACTACGGAGTGTGGTGCGTACGGGCCAGTACATCACTGGGGCCAAGCTTCCCGCCATCCAGGACCTCTATACCAGGTGGTGTCAGAGGAAGGCCCTAAAAATTGTCAAAGACTCCAGCTATCCTAGTCATAGACTGTTCTCTCTGCTGTCGCATGGCAAGCGGTACCGGAGCGCCAAGTCTGGAACCAACAGGATCCTGAACAGCTTCTACCCCCAAGTCATTAGACTGATAAATAGTTAGTTAAATAGTTAACCAAATAGCTACCCAGACTATATGTATTGACCCTTTTTGCACTAATCTCTCGACTCATCACATACGTTGTTGTCACTGTTTATTATCTATCCCGTTAACTAGTAACTTTATCCCTACCTATATGTACATATCTACCTCAGTTATCACGTACCCCTGCACATGGACTCAGTACTGGTACCCCGTGTATATAGCCAAGTTACCGTTACTCATTGTGTATTAATTGACTCAGTACTGGTACCCCGTGTATATAGCCAAGTAACCGTTACTCATTGTGTATTAATGACTCAGTACTGGTACCCCGTGTATATAGCCAAGTTACCGTTGGCCAACATATGCATTCCTTCTGCTGTACAGGCACATCACAACATCAGGGGACTCTCTTTATCCCCCTGTCATCGGTCATTGTAGCCCCTCTGTCTGCTGTGTTAAGTCTCATGGTCATTTGAAGACGTGATGTAGAGACGTCTTTGGCTGTCAGGCCCTCTTGTCATCATCAGTGTGGTGAATTAAAATGTGAAAGGTCACAGGGTCATGTGATGATGCTGCGTGATGTAATGATGATGTCAGTATTATGCCAGGTGATGATGAGGGAAGGCAGTGTGGTAAGATGTCATGAGATGCAGGGTACCTCTCCTGTTTGAGGGCATATTCCAGCATCTTAATCCTCCTGACGAGATCCTTCTTCAGGTTCTCCTGTCCGTTCCTCTCTCCCTGCAGGAAGGCTATCTGGGCCTGAGGAGAGACACCACACATAAACACACACACTATTAACACTAGGCTTGGGTAGTATACCATATATACACTATTAACACTAGGCTTGGGTAGTATATATACACTATTAACACTAGGCTTGGGTAATATACCATATATACACTAGGCTTGGGTAGTATACCATATACACACTATTAACACTAGGCTTGGGTAGTATACCATATAACGCAATATACACATATTAACACTAGGGCTTGGGTAGTATTACCATATATAACACTAGGCTTGGGTAGTATACCATATACACACTAATTAACTAGGCTGGGTAGTATACCATATAACACTATTAACACTAGGCTTGGGTAGTATACATATAACACTATTAAACGAGCTTGGGTAGTATACCATATACATACTATTAACAACTAGGCTTGGGTAGTATACCATACACACACTATTAACAATAGGCTTGGGTAGTATACATATACACATCTAGGCTTGGTAGTATTACACACTATTACATAGGCTTGGGTAGTATACATACACAACTATTAACACTAGGCTTGGGTAGTATATATTACACTGGCTTGGGTGTATACCATCCCACACTATTAACACTAGGCTTGGGTAGTATATCCATATACACCTAGAGTGGGGTAGTATATTACACACTATTACACTAGGCTTGGTAGTATACCATACACACACTAATTAACAACTAGGCTTGGGTAGTATTACCATATATACACTAGGCGTTGGGTAGTATCCATACACACACATTAATACTAGGTTTGGGTAGTATACCATATACACACTATTACACATAGGCTTGGGTAGTATACCATATATACACTATTAACACTAGGCTTGGGTAGTATATATATACACTATTAACACTAGGCTTGGGTAGTATATATACACTATTAACACTAGGCTTGGGTAGTATACCATATATACACTAGACGTGGGTAGTATACCATATATACAGACTATTAACACTAGGCTTGGGTAGTATATATACACTATTAAACTAGACTGGGTAGTATACATATATACACTATTAACACTAGACTTGGGTAGTATATACACACTATTAAACTAGACTTGGGTAGTATAATATATAACTATTAACACTAGGCTTGGGTAGTATACCATATATACACTATTAACACTAGGCTTGGGTAGTATACCATATATACCTTTAACACTAGGCTTGGGTAGTATATATATACACTATTAAAACTAGGCTTGGGTAGTATATATATACACTATTAACTAGGCTTGGGTAGTATACCATATATCACTATTAACACTAGGCTTGGGTAGTATTATAATACACTATTACTAGGCTTGGGTAGTATACATATATACACTATTAAAACTAGGCTTGGTAGTATACCATATATACACTATTAACACTAGGCTTGGGTAGTATAATATATACACTATTAACACTAGGCTTGGGTAGTATACCATATATAACTAATTAAACACTAGGCTTGGGTAGTATATATATACACTATTAAAAACTAGGCTTGGGTAGTTATATATATACACTATTAACACTAGGCTTGGGTAGTATACCATATATACACATATTAACACTATGCTTGGGTAGTATATATATATACACTATTAAAACTAGGCTTGGGTAGTATATATATACACTATTAACACTAGGTTTGGGTAGTATACCATATACACACACTATTAACACTAGGCTTGGGTAGTATACCATATATACACTATTAAACTAGGCTTGGTTGTATACCATATATACACTATTAACACTAGGCTTGGGTAGTATATATATACACTATTAAACTAGGCTTGGGTAGTATATATATACACTATTAACACTAGGTTTGGGTAGTATACCATATATACACTATTAACACTAGGCTTGGGTAGTATACCATATATACACTATTAACACTAGGCTTGGGTAGTATATATATCCACTATTAAAACTAGCTTGGGTAGTATATATATACACTATTAACACTAGGTTTGGGTAGTATACCATATACACACATCTATTAACACTAGGCTTGGGTAGTATACCATATATACACTATTAACACTAGGTTTGGGTAGTATACCATATACACCCTAGGCTTGGGTAGTATCCATATATACAATAGGCTTGATTAGTATACCATATACACACTATTAACACTAGGCTTGGGTAGTATATACCATATATACACTATTAACACTAGGCTTGGGTAGTATACCATATATACACTATTAACACTAGGCTTGGGTAGTATATATACACTATTAACACTAGACTTGGGTAGTATACAGTGAGGGAAAAAGTATTTGATCCCTGCTGATTTTTGTACGTTTGCCCACTGACAAAGAAATGATCAGTCTATAATTTTAATGGTAGGTTTATTTGAACAGTGAGAGACAGAATATCAACAAAAAAATCCGAAAAACGCATGTCAAAAATGTGTTATGAATTGATTTGCATTTAATGAGGGAAATAAGTATTTGACCCTCTGCAAAACATGACTTAGTACTTGGTGGCAAAACCCTTGTTGGCAATCACAGAGGTCAGACGTTTCTTGTAGTTGGCCACCAGGTTTGCACACATCTCAGGAGGGATTTTGTCCCACTCTCTTTGGCAGATCTTCTCAAGTCATTAAGGTTTCGAGGCTGACGTTTGGCAACTCGAACCTTCAGCTCCTCCACAGATTTTCTATGGGATTAGGGTCTGGATACTGGCTAGGCCACTCCAGGACCTTAATGTGCTTCTTCTTGAGCCACTCCTTTGTTGCCTTGGCCGTGTGTTTTGGTTATGTCATGCTGGTAACCCATCCACGACCCATTTTCAATACCCTGGCTGAGGGAAGGAGGTTTTCACCCAGATTTGACGGTACATGGCCCGTCCATCGTCCCTTTGATGCGGTGAAGTTGTCCTGTCCCTTCAGCAGAAAAACACCCCAAAGCATAATGTTTCCACCTCCATGTTTGACGGTGGGGATGGTTTCTTTGGGGTCATAGGCAGTTCCTCCTCCTCCAAACACGGCAAGTTTGGGTTGATGCCAAAGAACTGCCATTTTGGTCTCATCTGACCACAACACGTTCACCCAGTTGTCCTCTGAATCATTCAGATGTTCATTGGCAAACTTCAGACGGGCATGTATATGTGCTTTTCTTGAGCAGGGGGACCTTGCGCGCTGCAGGATTTCAGTCCTTCACGGCATAGTGTGTTACCAATTGTTTTCTTGATGACTATGGTCCCAGCTGCCTTGAGATCATTGACAAGATCCTCCTGTGTAGTTCTGGGCTGATTCCTCACCGTTCTCATGATCATTGCAACTCCACGAGGTGAGATCTTGCATGGAGCCCCAGGCTGAGGGAGATTGAAGGTCTTTTGTGTTTCTTCCATTTGCGATAATCCAAGAACTGTTGTCACCTTTCTCACCAAGCTGCGTCTTGGGATGGGTTTGTAGCCATTCCAGCCTTTGTGTAGGTTAGACATCTTGTCTGAAATCCTTGGAGAAAGCTTATTTGGTCTTGGCATGGTGG
>NW_019950795.1:5349-7375 GCF_002910315.2 Salvelinus sp. IW2-2015 | reverse complement strand
CACATGCGAGGCCATGTGCTAAACATAGTGAGTAGTGTAGTAAACAACCAAAGATTTCAAGACTAAAAGTGGTAAAAGTAGTAGACTACAATAAGTGAAAAAATCCAGGTAAAAATACATTTGATCTAGTCCTTGGTGTCACGTTCCTGACCTGTTTTCTGTTAGTTTTGTATGTTTTGTTGGTCAGGACGTGAGTGTGGGTGGGCATTTCTATGTTTTGTGTTTCTATGTGTAGGTCTATTGTAATCAGCCTTATATGGTTCTCAATCAGAGACAGGTGTTTGACGTTGTCTTCTGATTGAGAACCATATATAGGTTAGCTGTTCACACTGTTTGTTTGTGGGTGGTTGTCTCCTGTGTCTGTGTTTGTTTGCACCATACAGGACTGTTTCGTTCGTCATTTTGTTTGTAGTAAGTACTTGTTCGTTCTGCGTGTTTTATGTCAGTTCGTCGTTCTAGTCTGTCTACATTCGTTTTGTTACTTTGTAATCATTTCAAGTATAGTTCGTTTTTGTTCTTGTTTAATAAAATTCATTATGGCATTTCAACGCGCTGCACCTTGGTCGAATCACTACTCCTCCTCTTCGTATGAAGAGGAGGAGGAACGTCGTTACACTTGGCCTATATCCTAATCTAACTTTGGTGCAGGTCATGTTGTTCTTCACAGTACTGTCTCTGATAAAGGTGTAAACAGTACAGTGAAATAGTCACTTGCATAGTAACAATATCAAAAAGAGAAAGTGTCCAGTTAAAAATATTTAATAAATATTTAATAATTATTAGATGACTCTTACACAGACATACTTGTCTAAATTGATGGGTCATGTTAAATAAATGCTATAACCACCCCCCCAGCCACATCTAGCTAAGTGGATGGGTCACTATTGTCTAGACATGTACACATGTTCATGAAATACAATAGATGGCCATAAACACCCCCAGACACCCATGACTAACTTGATGGGTCATGTAATCATCTGGCAAAGTGGAGTCTTTTGTTTAGACATGTATCTACAGTAGCTAGCGAAACAATGAACTGGCAAGTTTTCGTAGAACCCTTTTTTGATGTTCTGTGAGTGTATCACACTTTAGCGACATATTTACACATAGTGTGGGAGGATCGTTTGAAGATCACACGGACGTGGATAAACGACCTTTGTCTCACACACCACTTTTTGAGCCAGCGTTCGTTGGCATCTGCTTGTACAAGATACATTTGAAGCTGCAGTATATATGTTTGAGTTGTAATTCCTTTCTCAAAATCCTGGACAGTTGTGGCCGGGGTAGTATCATCCCTTGCCCGTTGTTCTATACACGGCTTATGAGGTCTCTGGTATCTAATTATTGGTATTGAAATGAATGAGTATAAGACTGCAAAAAACCTGTTTGTGAAATTATGCTTGATAGGTTTGTCACGAAAACGCGTTGGGGGGCGAAAGGAACATGACCCCGGCAGGGACCACAGGTCGCAGCGAGTGGTGGGTGGTAAATTTCTTTTCTTATATTTGAACTGTTGCCAACCACAAAAAACAAGAAACCACAAAAAACGAACGTGAAAGCTGAATAGGGCTATACACCGGGCCACTAACACAAATCCACAGACAACTACCCACAACTAAGGTGGAAAAACAGGCTGCCTAAGTAGATACCCAATCAGAGAAAGATAGACAGCTTAATACCTAGCTCGTTCCCGTAGATCTCTGCGGTAAGTAGTGTACCCATGAGTGACAGACACCGGAGCCAATCCGGCCCTCCACCGGCACAGAAAAGCACTGAAGCTAGGCTGAAATACCCTGCAATTTTTGGGAGCTGCTTTACTCAAGAAAGTAGTTTTGGATGCCTGCAGAACCTTGCTCAGTGATTTCTTCATTGTTTAGCTAAATGGATATGTGACAGTGAACTTAAATGCCAAAGAATCATACATGCAAACAGGCCCACCTTTTTTTTATAGTGGGGGCTCAAAACAGAGTTTCGCACCCACCTTCCTGAAAGAAACGGGTTCCGCCACTTGGATTGCCCCGTGGTT
>NW_019950795.1:0-553 GCF_002910315.2 Salvelinus sp. IW2-2015 | reverse complement strand
TGCAGTGTTGGAGTGAATGTCTGATATATATACACTGTGGTGTTTACAGTGTCGGATGTGTTAGGGCTAGTGAGTAGCCAGCTAATCTTTATATTTCAAGTCTAGCCAATTTGGATCTATTTGCTTGCTAACAAGGTAAAACAGTTGAACTGTTATGAATAGAGCCTTGAATACACACTGTTTGAAGAACAGTGAGTGGTGGGTCACAATGCAAATAGTCTGTGTAACCATTTGATTATCTATTCAGGAGTCTTATGGCTTGAGGGCAAAAGCTGTTGAGAAGCCTTTTGGTCCTAGACTTGGCGCTCCGGTACCACTTGCCATGCGGTAGCAGAGAGAACAGTCTATGACTGGGGTGGAAAGGGTCTTTGACAGTTTCTCAGAATTAGAATGATTCCTTATATACATACATTTGAATTTTTATTTATTTATTTTTATTTCACTTTTATTTAACCAGGTAGGCAAGTTGAGAACAAGTTCTCATTTACAATTGCGACCTGGCCAAGATAAAGCAAAGCAGTTCGACACATACAACAACACGGAGTAAAACAAA
>NW_019950794.1:0-7376 GCF_002910315.2 Salvelinus sp. IW2-2015 | reverse complement strand
TTTCAATAAAAATTGAGAGGAAATATTGTAACATTCTAAGCCAACCTGAATGTTTTGCACCGTAGTTGCGCATGCTTCTGTTTTGTTGCTTCAACAACCACCCGTTATACAGAGAGCTTTAGCTTCATGTCAACTTGAAGTGTTTCTTTATTTTCTGCAGACTTGGGTTTCCTGCACATGATACACAATACAGCTGTTTGCCACTTGGATAGTGTTACCACTCAAAGCGTGTGTGTGCGCTGCTGCAGTGCCAAAGAGGCAGGAAGTGGTGATATCTCTATGTAAATCAGCAGTGCCACATCAAAGCAGCCCACTGTGGAAAACTCTCATAATTAGACAGAAACACATCATCTACATAAACATTTTAATTAATCTATTGCTTAGCCGGTCAGGATGAGAAGCAGGCAGTGTGTCTGCCTCGTGCCTGTGCCTGTGCTGTCTGCCTGCGTGCCTGCTGCCTGCCTGCGTGCCTGCCTGCCTGCCTGCGTGCCTGCCTGCTGCTGCCTGCTGCATGCGTGCTTGCCTGCTGTGCTGCCGTGCGGCGTGCGCCTGCTGCTGCGTGCTGCTACCGTGTGCCTGCCTGCTGCCTGCTACCTGCTGCCTGCCTACCTGCGTGTCTGCCTGCGTGCGTGCCTGCCTGCGTGCCTGCTACCTGCGTGTCTGCCTGCGTGCCTGCCTACCTGCGTGCCTGCCTGCATGCGTGCCTGCCTACCTGCGTGCCTGCCTGCATGCGTGATTGCCTGCGTGCGTGCCTGCCTGCTGCGTGCCTGCCTGCCTGCGTGCCCTGCCTGCGTGCGTGCTTGCCTGCGTGCGTGCATGGCTTGTGTCTAGTCCGGTGTATCCACACACTATAGGACACTTGTCATTCAGACAAGTTTGGTGTGACTATGTTCATTGCCAGTGAGGTAGAGTGTTTTGAAGGAAAAGGCCTCTATGTTTCTATTTAATAGGGGTTGTGAGATGATGTTCAACTGCCTGAAAGAAATAGACTTTTACACCCAGTTAAAAGGTGAGGGGGTAGGCAGGGGAGATTGACCTGTAAGTGTCTAGGGGTTCACTCTTCAAGGAACACTAAAGGATGGTGTGCTCTGCTCTGCTCTGACTCTGCTCTGTCTCTGTTCTGGCTCTGCTCTGTTCTCTGCTCTGCACTGCTCTGCTGCACTGCCTGCTCTGCACTGCTCTGCATACTGCTCTGCACTGCTCTGTTTGCACTGCTTGCTCTGTTTCTGCACTGCTCGCTGCGCTGCTCTGTTCTGTTCTGCATGCTCTGTTCTGCTCTTGCCTGGTCTGCACTGCTCTGCCTGCTCTGCTCTGCTCTGCTCTGCCCTGACTCTCTGCTCTGCTCTGCTCTGTTCTGCTCATGCGCCTGCTGCACCTGCTCTGTTCTGCTCTGCTCCTGCTCTGCTCTGCTGCTGCCTGCTCTGCGTCTGCTCTGCTCTTTGACCTGCACTGTTCTGCTCTGCACTGCTCTGCTCTGCTTCTCTGACTCTGCACTGTTCTGCTCTGCTCTGCTCTGCACTGCACTGCTCTGCTGCTCTGCCGCTGCTCTGACCTGCCTGCTACTGCTTGCTCTTGCTCTCTGCACTGCACTGCCTGCACTGCTCCTGCCCTGCTCTGCTCTGCCTGCTGCTTTGTTCTGCCTGCTTCTGCTCTGCCTCTGCTCTGCCCTGCTCTAAAGCTGCTCTGCTCTGCACTGCTCTTCTGCTCTGCCTGCGTAGCTCTGCTGGTTCTTTTCTGCTCTGCTCTGCCCTCGCACTGTCTCTGCCCTGCTCTGCAGTGCCCCTGCTCTGCTCTGACCTGCACTGCATTGCCAGCTGCAACTCTGCTCTGCTCTGCTGCTGTTCTGCTCTGCTCTGCTCTGTTCTGCTCTGTCTCTGACCTGCCTCTGCATTGGCAGACTGCACTACTTCTGCTCTGCTTGTCTGCTCTTCGCTCTGTTCTGCTCTGCACTCTGGCACTGCTCTGTCTGCCTCTGTTCTCGCTGCTTGCCCCTGCTCTAGTGCTCTGCCTGTCTGCTCTGACTGTCTGCTCTGCTCTGCACTGCTCTGCACTGCTCTGTGCGTTCTGCTCTGTCTGTCTGCGGTTCTGCTCTGCATGCACTGCCCTGCTTTCTTTGGTTGCGACTCTCTGCCCTGCTCATACATTGCCCTGGCTCTGCTCTGCCTGCTCTGCTCTGCATGCTCGCACTGCTCTGTTCTGCTCTGCACTGCTTGCTCTGCCTGCTCTGTGTTCTGCTCTGCACGCTGCTCTGCCTCTGCTCTGTTCGCTGACACTGCTTGCTGCTCTTCTGCTCTGCCTGCTGCCTGCACTGCTCTGCTCTGTTCTGCCTTGCTTGCTGCACTGCTTCTCTACTGCCGTCTTCTCACTCTGCACTGCTCTGCTCTGTGCTCTGCACTGGCATGCTGCTGCTCTGCTTCTGACTGCTCTGTTTGCTCTGCTCTGCACTGCTCTGCTCTGTTCTGCTCTGACTGCTCTGTTCTGCTTTGACCTGCACTGCTTTCTGCTCTGCTCTGTTCTGCTCTGCCTGCTCTGCTCTGACCTGCGACTGCTCTGCTCTGCTCTGCTCTGCACTGCACCTGCTCTGCCTGCTCTGCTACTTGCTTCTGCTCTGCACTGCACTGCCCTGCTTGTCCTGACCTGCTCTGTTCTGACCTGCTCTGTTCTGCCTGCTGCCCTGCCTGCTTACTGCAGGCTCTGCTCCTGCTCTGACCTGCCTCTGCTCTGCTCTGCAATCTGCTCTGCACTGTCTCTGTTCCTGCTCTGCACTGCCCTGCACTGCCTTGCTGCACTGTCTCTGTTCTGCTCTGCTGCTCTGCTCTTTCTGTCTGCCGGCACTGCTTGCCCTGCTCTGCTCTGCCCTGCTCTGTTCTGCCTGCTCTGTTCTGCTCTGCCCTGCTCTACTCTGCCCTGCTCTGCTCTGACCTGCTCTGCTCTGCTCTGCCTGCTCTGCACTCGCTGCTTCTGCTCTGTCCCTGATGCTCTGCACTGTCTGTTCTGCTCTGCACTGTCTGCTCTGCTCTGTTCTGCCTGCTCTGCCTGCTTGCACTGCACTCTGCTCTGCCGCTGCTCTGCCTCTGTTCTGCACTGCTCTGTTCTGCACTGCTCTACTCTGCACTGCTCTGCTCTGTACTGCTGCTCTGCTCTGTTCTGCTCTGCTTCTCTGCTCTTGCTCTGCGCTCTGCTCTGTCTGTCTGCTCGTTCTTTCTGCACTGCTCTGTCTCTGTTCTGCTCTGACTGTTCTGCTCTGTTCTGCTTTGACCTGCACTGTTTCTGCTCTGCTCTGCTGCTGTTCTGCTCTGCACTGCTCTGCTCTGAACTCTGCACTCTCTGCTTCTGCACTGCTACTGCTTCTGACCTGCTCTGCACTGCTCTGCTCTGACTGCACTGCCCTGCTCTGCTGCTGCCCTGCTCTGACCTGCTCTAAACTGCTCTGCTCTGCACTGCCTCTGTTCTGCTCTGCTCTGCATGCTCTGCTTCTGCTCCTGTTCTGCTGCTGCCCTGCACTGCTCTGCCTGCTCCTGCTCTGCCTGCTCTGTTCTGACCTGCTCTGTTTTCTGCTCTGCCTGACTGCTCTGACCTGCCTGCTCTGACCTGCTCTGTACAAAGCTGATATCAACACACACACACCAAAACTCTCACGGAAAGAGGCAGTTTGTGGTAAGATCAATAAATCTGGCAGATACACACACACTACACCACACACACACACACACACACACACACCACCACACACACACAACACACACACACACACACACACCCTTCTCCCTGTCTTCACCTGTCTGCCGGACAAACACATGCATTTAAATGAGTCCTGGGTGGCGTGGTAACAAAGACAAATGATGTTGTATGTCATATTTCCTCATGAACATAAGGAATACAAAGTGGGGGCAGTCGTGTGTGGAGGGAGTAGAGGTTAATGTCCCGTATCAGAGGTGGACAATGTCAGGGCTGTATATACTGATCAACCTGTGTCCTTCTCTCCTAAGGCTGTGTGTGTGTCTTCTCCCCGAGGGATAGAGGGTGTGACACACAATAGGCTGCCAACTGTCTTATTGTCCCACTGTTTATCAACCCTCACCTTCTGGAGCAGTGGTCAGAGTGGTGCTGATTGGGGCTATAAGAGGGTTTGGAGAAGACCGCTATCGCTGAGCTGTATGTTCTCTGAATGCTGGTTTATTTTCTACATAAATACATTTGTACAATGAGCACTACATTGTTGCAGTTGTTGGTTAGCTAGCTAGCACATTTTTTGCCATATTAGCATTGGCATGAAATCAGTCAAATCATGAAACTAGCTGAAACGAGTCACTTAGGATTCCCCACGTGGCAGTTTCTTGTCATTGTTGCCAGCCATCTGGCCATCCAGCCATCTGGCCATCCAGCCATCTGGCCATCCAGCCATCTGGCCATCCAGCCATCTGGCCATCCAGCCATCTGGCCATCCAGAATCACAGACTTCTGCCCCACTGAAGCGTGCATATTGTTTTCCTGACGTTGTCAGCCAACTCATCTATTGAATTATTAAAGGATAGAATCACAGGCTGAACTGTCCATGTTGACTATGACTCTCTTCACCTCTGCATGTGTGTGTGTGTGACAACCGTAGCGTAAACATGTTTAATGTTGTCATGTCATGTGCGAGGCCATGCGTGTAGTGAACAGGATTTGACTGTAGATAGTGTTTGGTCTGGATAAGGTCTCTTTATGTGTCCCTGTCAGACATTGTTGGGTAGATTTCAGCTCCTGTGTTGATGGYCTGATATGATGGAGATGAAGCAACAACATGGATTACACAAACACTGCCTTTGTTAATCTCAGCTGTCAAAATATACTGTATGAAATGTGTGAAATATACTGTTTGTGTGTGTGTGTGTGTGTGGTGTGTGCTTTTTTGTGAGGATGGATCTGCCTGTAGAGGTGACCTACGCTCTGTCATCCTCTTTAACCTGCGACTGGACTCTAACACAAAACTACACACGGACAGTTCTGAGAAATATTAGAACAAGCATTTACGTCATTCCTATACACACCTTTCCCCTCGGCCTGTCATTGGAACAAGCGTTTAGGACAGGGGCACAGAGTCATCTCCTCGTGTCTCTTTGTTCCTCAGAGCAGGCCTCATCAGACATGACACCAGCCTCCACACGTTAATAACGTGATTCATATTCATAACTGATCTCAGAGTCTTTTTTAACTTAACCATCTCTCTTTACTCCCAATCCTATCTGACTATGTGAGGAGTCAGATGAAGGCTGCATGGGTAATCTGTAAAGCTCTCTTCTAACTCTGTTCTCTAATGCTCTGCTCTAAAGCTGACTACAGACAACACAAGACTGTGTTCTAGAATATGTTTCGCTGGAAGTTGGCTTTCATGACTACAGCTCCAGCTAGACTGATCCCAGGACAGTTTACATCCAGAAAAAAGCGTCTTCACCCAGAATGTATCAGGCTCTGGTGTCCCCACTGACCACGCTTCTCCTGATGTTTACCAGCCTCTAGCTGAAAGAGAAACCCTCTGTGAAGGAGGGTGGCCAAGGGGGAGAGGAGAGCGTGAGGAGCGGAGATGGGGGAGTTGTTGTTTGTATAATATCTTCATTCGTAATCTCTGGCCTCAGAATGAAAAGGCTAATTCATCCAGAAAACGGGATTATCTCACTTAGATGACACACACCCACGCGCATACATTATTGTAAAACTAACCTTGTGGGGACACACAATTAAGACAAAATCCTATTTTTCATAACCCCTAAACCTAACTCTAACCCTTACTCTAACCTTAACCCCAAAAATCTAACCTTAACCCTAACCCTAGCTCCTAAACCTAACCCTAACCCTAGCTCTTAACACTAAACCTAACCCTAGCTCCTAACCCTAAACCTAGCTCRTAACCCTAAACCTAACCCTAGTTCTTAACCCTAAACCTAACCCTWGCTCCTAACCCTAAACCTAGCTCCTAACCTTAAACCTAACCCTAAACCCTAAACCTTAACCCTAAACCTAATTCTAACCCTAACACTAATTCTAACCTTAACCCTAAACCCCCTAGAAATAGCATTTGTCCTTGTGGGGACAAAGAAAGTTGGTCCCCAGTTGGTCCAAAAATTGTTTGTTTATCATTCTTGTGGGGACCACACGTCCACACACACACGACGCACACACAAACGCGTACACACACGACACACACACGCACACCACACACAAAAAGCGCGTACACACACACACGCACACACGCACGCACGCACACACAACACACACACACAACACACAGAGAGAAAAAGCAGAGGAGAAAGCAAGGAGGGTATTCTTCTCCAGCTGTATCCTCTGCTTCCTAAGTTCCTCTCTGATATGGATCAGTGTGTATTATACTGTATTATCAGTGTGATTATACTGATTATCAGTGTAATTATACTACGTTAACATGGTTGTATGTATACTATTATCAGTGGTATTATACTACTTAACAGGTGTATTATACGTAGTTATCAGTGTGTATTATACTACGTTATCAGTGTGTATTATACTGTATTATCAGTGGGTATTATACTTTATTAATCAGTGTGTATTATACTGTATACAGTTATATTATACGGTATTATCAGTGTGTATTATACTGTATTATCAGTGGTATTATCATGATATATAATACTACGTTAACAGTTGTTATTAACGGATTATCAGGTGTATTATACTACATTATCAGTGTGTATTAGACTGTATTATCGTGTGATTATTACTGCATTATGTATATATACTTATTATCAATGTGTATTATACTGTATATCAGTGTGATTATTACTACGTTATCATGGTGTATTTATTACTGTACTTAATCAGTGTGTATTATAACTGTCATTATGTAATTATACTGTATTATCAATGTGTATTATACTGTATTATCAGTGTGTATTATACTACGGGTATCCGTGTGTATTATACTGTACTATCAGTGTGTATTATAATGTATTATCAGGTGTATTATCAGTGTGTATTATACTACGTTATCAGTGCTGTATTATACTGTATTATCAGTGTGTATTATACTACTAATCAGTGTGTATTATACTGTATTATCAGTGTGTATTATACTACGTATCAGTGTGTATTATACTACGTTATCAGTGTGTATTATACTGTATTATCAGTGTTGTATTATACTGTACTATCAATGTGTATATACAGTGTGTATTTATACTATGTTTCAGTATGTATTAACGGTATTATCGGTTGTGTGTATTATACTGTATTATCAGTGTGTATTATACTGTAATATCAGCGTATATATACTACGTTATCAGTATGTGTGTATTATACTGTCATATCAGTGTGTATTTACTTTATTATCAGTGCTGTATTATACTGTATTATCAGTGTAT
>NW_019950793.1:6309-7378 GCF_002910315.2 Salvelinus sp. IW2-2015 | reverse complement strand
AGCACACGTCCTGGTAATCCATCTGGCCCCGCAGCCTTGTGTATGTTGACCTGTTTAAAGGTCTTACTCACGTCGGCTACAGAGAGCGTGATCACACAGTCGTCCGGAACAGCTGATGCTCTCATGTATGCCTCAGTGTTGCTTGCCTCGAAGCGAGCATAGAAGTGATTTAGCTCTTCTGGTAGGCTCGTGTCACTGGGCAGATCACGGCTGCGCTTCCCTTTGTAATCTGTAATAGTTTGCAAGCCCACCCACATAAGACGAACGTCGGAGCCGGTGTAGTACGATTCAATCTTAGCCCTGTATTGACGCTTTGCCTGTTTCATGATTCGTCGCAGGGCATAGCAGGATTTCTTGTAAGCTTCCGGGTTAGAGTCCTGCACCTTGAAAGCGGCAGCTCTACCCTTTAGCTCAGTGCGAATGTTGCCTGTAAATCAATGGCTTCTGGTTGGGGTATGTACGTACAGTCACTGTGGGGACGACGTCCTCGATGTACTTATTGATGAAGCCAGTGATTGATGTGGTGTAAGGTAAAACAAACAGTTGAGCATATTTCAGTACAGTAAAGTACAGTGCAATACAGTAAATTGTACCTCTAGTGTGCTCTTGTATTATACTAAACTGTACTGTTTTGTGCTGACCTATACTCTGCTCTTCTTTACTCTACTGTGCTGTCCAAACTTGTGAAACAGACGTCTATGATAGGTTCAGATTTGGACGGACCATAACTACTTTTCAAGGTCCATGGACGTCCGGTGATCAGTGGGTGAGAGGGTTGGTTACAGTAAATGGAAAAGAGAGGGCTCATGGGTAGGTGTCTGTAAGAACCTGTTTTCACACTCTTGCTTTGACCCCCACGCGACAAAGAGAAAGATAGTAGTTATGAGCTGAACATAACTAGTATGCCAGTGGAAGGGAGGACAGTAGCAGGTGACCCAACTGAAGTTTGTGACTAGTATGAATTCCCATGTGTTCATTCTGTTACCAATTTACTTCTGTGCACTTTCATTATCCTCCCTTATGAGGGGGAGAAGTTAGAAAATATCTTAGATGTGTTGGTTTTTGCTAA
>NW_019950793.1:0-2064 GCF_002910315.2 Salvelinus sp. IW2-2015 | reverse complement strand
TGTCGTTCTGCCCCTGAACAAGGTAGTTAACTCACCGTTCCTAGGCCGTCATTGAAAATAAGAATGTGTTCTTAACTGACTTGCCTAGTTAAATAAAGGTGTTAAAAAATAATCAAAATAAAAATAATCGGCAAAATCGGCGACCAAAATGACCGATTTCCGATTTGTTATGAGAACTTGAAATCGGCCCTAATTAATCGACCATTCCGATTAATCGGTCGACCTCTAATTTCTATTGGGCACAAAATAATCTGAAACACYACCAAAACAAACACAAATTCATCCAACAAGTTTGTAGAGTCACAAACGTAATGTAGTCATTGCGTGCTAGAAATATGGGACCAAATATAAACTAGTTGAGCCGACTCTGAGCTGGGGTAGTTTATTTCATGCCTCAGCTGTTTGAGAGAGCAGTGAAGGTGCTGCAAATCCAGGGGGATGCAGGCGAACATAACAAACAAACCACTGTTCATGATTCCACTCSTTCGAAAAGAGGCAGGTGTGATTAGAACTCGGTCAGATCCAGGATATAAGCTCTCTGAGCATTGATCAATGCTAGGGATCCTCATATGTAGTTACATTCCTGATTAGAACTGCTGTAGCCTAATGGTTTGCTTGTTCACCAGGAATGGTKTAACAGTTACTAATCCAGACCTTTTTTGAAGGGAATAAACCACACACAAAGGGTCCGTTTTCTGGACACATATTATTGTAAAAGCGCGACAAACTGATTTGCTTTCATGGAGGACTGGCTTGAATTCTGAGGATGACCACAAAATGTATTTTGTTCATGAGCCAAATCTATTGGTTTCTACCCAAAGCTACAAAGAAAATGTTGTGATCTACACTGAACAAAAATATAAACGCAATATGTAAAGTGTTGGTCCCATGTTTCACTGTGACGGGGATCTGTACACAATTCTGAAAATGTCCCAGTTCTTTCATGGCCTGCATACTCTCCAGTCATATCACCAATTGAGCATGTGTGGGATACTCTGGATCGACGTCTACGACCGCGTGTTCCAGTTCCCGCCAATATCCAGCAACATGGCATAGCCATTGAAGAGGAGTGGGACAACATTCCACAGGCCACAATCAACAGCCTGATTTAACATTATGCAAAGGTAATGTTGCACTGCATGAGGCAAATGGTGGTCAAACCAGATACTGACTGGTTTTCTGATCCACACCCCTACCTTTTTTTTAAGGTATCTGTGACTAACAGATGCATATCTGTATTCCTAGTCATGTGAAATCCAGATTAGGGCCTAATGAGTTTATTTAAATTGACTGATTTCCTTATATGAACTGTAAACCAGTAACGTCTATTAAATTGTTGCATGTCGCATTTATATTTTTGTTCAGTATATCAGTATATTTAATGAACACAAGAGACCAGCAAACTGGATAAAATAGTCTGGTGGTATAGAAGGAACAGCGTCATCTAGTGTTCAAAACGCGGTACTTTTACACATTGTAAATAATGCAAGCAACTTATATTACACATTTCTCTGAACGCGCGGGGGGGGGGATTCACAGGGAATACATTACATAGCATGGAGAAGCAATATTCCAAGCCTCATACTACTCAAATAGAGAACTGATACTGCATACTGGTTGTTGGGGTCAATTAGTGTAGGGGTCCGTGGTTGACTTTTGCGAATTTTTTGGGATTCCTCATGAGTTACTCATTTGTAGAAAGAAGTTTGTTCCAAATCGGATGTAGGTTACTATATTTATTGAATATTATCTGAATTCTATAAATTTAAATGGCCAATTTGGGTGCAATCAATTAGCTTAATTTAAACAAAATAATTTTTCAGGAATGGCAGTTTCTAACTGCAGAAACAATTTCAGAACAATCTGAGATGGTGGGTGTCATGGCTTGCTGAAATGACATTGAACGACTCAACACACACGTTCAGGGAGTGGTCAATCCCAGACAGACATGCAACATATTTCATGAGTTCGATGTGGCACAGGCTTGGTAAAGATGGAGTGGTTCTAGTTTTTTGGCCCCTGGCACCTTGACCTGGTTACGACGAGACTCCAGTCCCCCCCCCC
>NW_019950792.1:0-7378 GCF_002910315.2 Salvelinus sp. IW2-2015 | reverse complement strand
AATAAAAACGCTTCATTGAGTTTAAGCCGGAGTTGGAATGTGAAGCTAACTGAACGCTAGCTAGCTTTAGAAAATCTCAAATAGATATAGTTGTTGTAGTATACGCCTCAGCACTCAATGCTATTAATGTGCTTTTGAAAGCAAGACCACTTTAGAACTTTTACATATCTTATTAGGTGTGCTTGTAAAGCAAAGCACAATTGTAGATTTCTTACATGCTTCATACTGGTTATTTGATTTGTCAAGCTTTAGAGCTAAACAATTTGCGCAATTTAACAAAAAAACTAACCATAGTTGTCCAGACTGCTCCCGAACTCGGATTGCTTGACGAAAGGCTTTTTATTAGCATTCATACTTTAACTACACAAACAAAAATGTAAAGTGTTTGGTTCCTATTGTTTCAAATGTGTTTACATCCCGGTTTGCTGAGACATTTCTCCTTTAAACCAAATAATCCATCCACCTGACAGATGTGGGCATACTCAAGAAAGCTGATTAAATAGCATGATTATTACAACAGGTGCATTGCTTGTGCGCGGGAAATAAAAGGCCACTCTTAAAATGTGCATTTTGTCAAACAAATACAATGCCCACAGATGTCTCAAGTTTTGAGCCAGTGTGCGCAGTTGGACATATGCTGAACTCCGGGAATGTTCCACCAGAGTGTTGCTAGGAGATGCTAATATTCACAGTTTGAGGCGGCTTCATGAATAAGCTGTATGTTTAAAGAATTTTGCTAGTACGTCCAACCACGCACAACCACAGAACCAAGTTGTATGGCGTTCGTGTGGGTTGAGCAGTTTGCTGATGTCAACGTTGTGTAACAGAGAGCCCATGGTGGCGGTGGGGTATTGGTATGAGCAGGCATAAGCTACGGAAACGTATTACATTTTATCGATGGCAATTTGAAGGCACAGAGGATTACAGAGTGATGAGATCCTTGAGGACCATTTGTTGTGCCAATTCATGCCGCACCATACTCATTTTTCAAGCATGATAATGGCAACAGCCCCATGTCCGCATCATCTATACACAAATTCCTGGAGCTGAAAATGTCCCATTTTTACAATATCAAATCACTTGTGTAACAATTAAAGTGGAACTGACAGCGTTTCAGATAAATTAAATCTTGTTCATATACACCGCCAGGAAGAATGATACATTTTTGTTTTTACGTTTTCTGACAAGTGAGCATTTTCATACATTCATAGCATGTTTGGGAAATATTTATCACAAATTTAGCTAGGACTGGTCTGAGTGGCTAGGAGAAAACTGAAAACTAGCTGTTGGCAGACAGGTTTTAAAAAGTAGTTATAGGAAATTATTTTTTAAATAGAAGTAATTAGTTTTACCATAAAAATACTAATATCTAAATAGACATGTATTTGAACACAGTGTGGCTGAAGGACAATCAGCACAATGTTTACAGACATTTCAGTTTTTAAACCTTTGAGCTGCTCTGTGTAATGTTAATTATGCGGGTTTAAATGTTTTTTTAAATGTTTTTTTAGCTGGCTACGTCTGGCACATTTACAGAAGTCTTCACTGATGTCAGATCCCTGTCCGATAAATGCAATTAATTAAAATGAAATTCTTTCCACAGTATCGCACTAACAAATGGATAATCACACTATAGTTATGGTACAATACAGCACACTACAAAAACATTATGTACAGTCACACGACTGCTGAATGGATTCACCTTATGGTATTTATTTCTTTTTTTACAGTGGCTTGGGGCTCTTACTTCAACCATGCCCTCGCCTGGGAGAAACTAATGGACAATCCTAACATATTGATGGTCACTTATGAGCAAATGAAGGAGGTAAAACCCATATTGTGTATATGGTTGCAAAAATAGTGAATATTTGTAACGGAGACGCTGGGAGTCGAGAAGCAAGTGAAGGGGGTGAGTGTAATACAATAAACATGAAGGCGCTCCATACCTGTGATGTGAATTGGAGGCCACGGTCGGAGACGATGTCCTCCGGAAGGCCATCGTGCCAAAAGACCTGCTGGAACAGTGCCTCAGCGACCTGGAGAGCCGTAGGGAGACCAGAGAGAGGGATAAAATGACAGGATTTGGAGAATCTATCCACAACCACCAAAATGGTGGTGAAACTGTCAGAGGAGCGAAGATCAGTGACAAAATCAATGGATAGATGAGACCAGGGACGCTGAGGCATGGGAAGGGGCAGGAATTTCCCTGCTGGAGTGTGGGCACAGACAGAACAGGAGTTGACTTAGCGAATAACATCCTGCGCCAAGGTGGGCCACCAATAGAGAGATTGAATGGTACATCTGATCTATGGATGTCCAGTGATGACAGCTGTGTGTGCCCAGGTCAGCAACCGATCCCTTATCCCCATGGGAATGTAGATGCGCTCCGGAGGACAGGTAGTGGGTGCGTGTTTCCTCTCCAGAGCCTGGAGAATGTCCACATCTACGTCCCAGACCACAGGGGCTACGACTCGAGAGGGTATGGGAAAGCAAGTCCTCTGGCATGCGGTTTCCCAGTCCGTGATTCTCATCCTTGACCATGAGATGGTGGGGTTATGGCGTTTGAGCCATGGTAGGCCGAGGATGATCTTGTGAACTGATGCACTAATGAAGAGAATGTTTTCCAGGTTAATGGACTCTACGGTGAGTTGTGTGTGTGACGGTTCCGGATCCTAGTGGCCAATTTATTAATGGCTTGGACGGGAAACGAAGAGGAGAGCGGGTATAAGGTGATGTTCAGAGAGGAGGTAACGGTCTGGTCAATAAAGTTCCCCGCGGCACCGGAATCCACTAGCACTTTAGAAACAGTACATGACGGACAGCCAGCTAGTGTGATCAACACTGAAAAGGGTTTGGCAGAAAATGATGAAGATTGGATACGCACACCTTCCCCAGGAGGTGGAAGATCACGTGACTGTCCCTCTGCTCTTGTGGATCCCGAGTTGGGACGTAACGGACACTGCTGAAATTGGGGTTCTCCTTGACCACAATAAGGAAAGAGCCCCAGCAGTTTCCGTCTGCGTCGCTCAGCCGTGGGGAGACATGTGACCTTCACCTCCATCGGTTCTCTGCTACAGAGTCGTCACTGAGGGAGGGAGAGAAGCGATGAGGGTACCAACGCTCCCGAAGTAGGTTATCCAAATGGATGGCCATCGTGATGAGTGTGTCCAATGAGAGGCTGTCATCTCTACATGCCAGTTCATCTTGACCTCCTCACGCAGTCCTCTTCTGAATAACGTATGGAGTGCTGGCTCATTCCATCTGCTTGAATGCTGCTACTGTCCGGAAGGTGAGCGCGTACTCGACAGTCTGATCATCCTTCCGTAGTTGAAGTAGGCGCTCACTCCCCTCTCTGTCCTCCAGTGGATGGTCAAAGATACCTCTGAACAGAGCCATGAACCCCTCATACGAAGCCAGTGCCTCCTCTCCTCTCTCCCAGACTGCCGTAGCCCACACCCGCCCAGTCAGCAGAGAAATAACCGTAGCAACCTTGGACCTCTCGGTGGTGGGAATTCCCATATGGTGTGCAAAATAGAGGGAGCACTGGAGTAGGTAGCCACTGCATTTAGATGGGGTTCCGTCATATTTGTCCGGGAGAACAATATCAAATCACTGTGGTAACAAATTAAAGTGGAAACTGACCGCGTTTCAGATAAATTAAAATCTTGTTCATATACACCGCCAGGAAGAATGAGTACATTTTTGTTTTTACGTTTTTCTGACAAGGTGAGCATTTTCATACATTCATAATGCATGTTTGGAAATATTATCACAAATTTAGCTAGGACTGGTCTGAGTGGCTAGGAGAAAACTGAAAAATAGCTGTTGGCAGACAGGTTTTAAAAAGTAGTTATAGGAAATTATTTTTTAAATAGAAGTAATTAGTTTTTACCATAAAAATACTAATATCTAAATAGACATGTATTTGAACACAGTGTGGCTGAAGGACAATCAGCCAATGTTACAGACATTTCAGTTTTTAAACCTTTGAGCTGCTCTGTGTAATTGTTAATTATGCGGTTTAAAATGTTTTTTAAATGTTTTTTTAGCTGGCCACGTCTGGCACATTACAGAAGTCTTCACTGATGTCAGATCCCTGTCCGATAAATGCAGATTAATTAAAATGAAATTCTTTCCACAGTATCCGCACTAAACAAATGGATAATCACACTATAGTTATGAGTACAATACAGCACACTACAAAAACATTATGTACAGTCACACGACTGCTGATGGATTCACCTTATGGGTATTTATTTCTTTTTTTAGCAGTGGCTTGGGGTCTTACTTCAACCATGCCCTCTGCCTGGAGAAACTAATGGACAATCCTAAACATATTGATTGGGTCACTTTATGAGCAAAATGAAGGAGGTAAAACCATATTGTGTATATGGTTGCAAAAATAGTGAATATTTGTAACGGAGACGCTGGGAGTCGAGAAGCAAGTGAAGGGGGTGAGTGTAATACAATAAAACATGAAGGCGCTCCATACCTGTGATGTGAATTGGAGGCCACGTCGGAGACGATGTCCTCCGGAAGGCCATCGTGCACAAAGACCTGCTGGAACAAGTGCCTCAGCGACTGGAGAGCCGTAGGGAGACCAGAGAGAGGGATAAAATGACAGGATTTGGAGAATCTATCCAACCACCACAAATGGTGGTGAAACTGTCAGGGAGCGAAGATCAGTGACAAAATCAATGGATAGATGAGACCAGGGACGCCTGAGGCATGGGAAGGGGCAGGAATTTCCCTGCTGGTAGTGTGGGCACAGACAGAACAGGAGTTGGACCTTAGCGAATAACATCCTGCGCCAAGGTGGGCCACCAATAAGAGAGATTGAATTGGTACATCTGATCTATGGATGTCCAGTGATGACAGCTGTGGTGCCCAGGTCAGCAACCGATCCCTTATCCCCATGGGAATGTAATGCGCTCCGGAGGACAGGTAGTGGGTGCGTGTTTCCATCTCCAGAGCCTGGAGAATGTCCACATCTACGTCCCAGACCACAGGGGCTACGACTCGAGAGGGTATGGGAAAGCAAGTCCTCTGGCATGCGGTTTCCCAGTCCGTGATTCTCATCCTTGACCATGAAGATGGTGGGGTTATGGCGTTTGAGCCATGGTAGGCCGAGGATGATCTTGTGAACTGATGCACTAATGAAGAGGAATGTTTTCCAGGTTAATGGACTCTACGGTGAGTGTGTGCTGTGTGACGGTTCCGGATCCTAGTGGCCAATTTATTAATGGCTTGGACGGGAAACGAAGAGGAGAGCGGGTATAAGGTGATGTTCAGAGAGGAGGTAACGGTCTGGTCAATAAAGTTCCCCGCGGCACCGGAATCCACTAGCACTTTAGAAACAGTACATGACGGACAGCCAGCTAGTGTGATCAACACTGAAAAGGGTTTGGCAGAAATATGATGAAGATTGGATACGCACACCTTCCCCAGGAGGTGGAAGACACGTGACTGTCCCTCTGCTCTTGTGGATCCCGAGTTGGGACGTAACGGACACTGCTGAAATTGGGGTTCTCCTTGACCACAATAAGGAAAGAGCCCCAGCAGTTTCCGTCTGCGTCGCTCAGCCGTGGGGGACATGTGACCTTCACCTCCATCGGTTCTCTGCTACAGAGTCGTCACTGAGGGAGGGAGAGAAGCATGAGGGTACCAACGCTCCGAAGTAGGTTATCCAAATGGATGGCCATCCGTGATGAGTTGTGTCCAATGAGAGGCTGTCATCTCTACATGCCATTCATCTTGACCTTCCTCACGCAGTCCTCTTTGAAATAACGTATGGAGTGCTGGCTCATTCCATCTGCTTGAAATGCTGCTACTGTCCGGAAGGTGAGCGCTGTACTCGACAGTCTGATCATCCTTCGTAGTTGAAGTAGGCGCTCACTCCCCTCTCTGGTCCTCCAGTGGATGGTCAAAGATACCTCTGAACAGAGCCATGAACCCCTCATACGAAGCCAGTGCCTCCTCTCCTCTCTCCCAGACTGCCGTAGCCCACACCCGCCCAGTCAGCAGAGAAATAACCGTAGCAACCTTGGGACCTCTCGTGGTGGGAATTCCCATATGGTGTGCAAAAAGAGGGAGCAACTGGAAGTAGGTAGCCACTGCATTTAGATGGGTTCCGTCATATTTGTCCGGGAGAGACAAACAGGCATCGCTGACCTGGCCAGACTGCCTGAACGGACTGGTGTGCCTGGCTCGAACATAAACAAGAGTAGCATCAGGACATGAAACACATAACTTAATACTGCTGGGGAATGGAACAAAAGGGAGTGACAGTATAGGGAGGGTAATAGTGGAAGTGATGGAGTCAGGTGTGTCTCATGAGTGCGGCAGGTGCGCGTAACGGTGGTGACAGAGTGCGTAATGATGGTAATCAGAGCCAGTGATTCAGATAACCGGTCATGTCGAAGCGCCGAAGGAGGGGGAAGCGGGTGTAGACGTTGAAATATATTAGGCCTAACTTTTAAATGTACCAAGTAACTACAGATTTTTTTTGAGTTTTCATAACATTGTTAAAGATATAAAATCCATAACCACCCCAATGGAGTCTGTTTTCTGACCGTTTGGAGCGAGCACACTGGCACAATTTGTGCCTGCTGGAGGTCATTTTGGCAGGGCTCTGGCAGTGCACCTCCTTGCCCAAATGCGGAGGTAGTGGTCCGCTGCTGGTGTTGTTGCCCTCGCTACGGCCTCCTCCACGTCTCCTGATGTACTGGCCTGTCCCTGGTACGCGCCCTCCATGCTCGGACACTCCCCGCTGACAGACACAGCAACCTTTTTGGCCACAGCTCGCATGATGTGCCATCCTGGATAACTGCACTAGACCCTGAGTCCAGCTTGTGTGGGTTTGTAGACTCCGTTCATGCTATCCCACTTAGAGTGAGAGCACCGCAGCATTCAAAGTTGACCAAAACATCATCTCCAGGAAGCATAGGAACTGAGAAGTGGTCTGTGGTCCACACTGCACGAATCACTCCTTTTTTGGGGGTGTCTTGCTAGATTGCCTATAATCTTCCACCTTTTCTATTCCAATTTGCACAACAGCATAGTGTACAACCTTGTAATTTTGTCAATCAGTGATGCTCTTTCCTACAGTGGTAACAGTTTGATTTCCAATAGAACGTGTGATTGACTTGGGAGTTACAACTGTGTTGTTTAAGGTGTTCCCTTTATTTTTTTGAGCAGTGTATATTAAGACGTTTAATAACAAATATCTCAGGCATGACAGTATTGCTTTGTATGTACATGGTTAATTAACATGACTCACGGGTGCACTCAATCGAGCACTAAGGATTTAATCTAACCACATTTCCGATGTGGTAAATTACTGGGACGATTTACAAATCTAATTATGTTGTGAGTAATG
>NW_019950791.1:0-7380 GCF_002910315.2 Salvelinus sp. IW2-2015 | reverse complement strand
TTGAGGCGTGGGGTTAGGAGGGGGTTGGGTGAGGAGGGGGTTGGGGGGTTGGGTTAGAGGGGGTTGATGAGGTGGGGTTGGGAGGGGGGTTGAGGCGGTGGGGGGTTGGGAGGGGGTTGAGGCTGTGGGGTTGGGAAGGGGGGTTGAGGCGGTGGGGTTAGGGGGGGGTTGAGGAGGTGGGGTTAGGAGGGGTTGAGGAGGTGGGATAGGAGGGAGGTGAGGCTTGCCCGTTGGGTTGGTGGGGTTGGGAGGGGGTTGAGGCGGTGGGGTGAGGAGGTGAGGGGAGGGCGCGATGATGTGAACAAAGGCTGAGCGAGTCAAAACGACCTCCACGGCGTCTCGCTGCGAGAACCACGCTCTCACTCACTCTATCCCTCGCTCTCTTGTGGTTTCTTGAACGCATGCAAACGCACGCACACACACGCCCCCACCCCCCCCACACACACTCACAGGGCCCTTGAGACACACGCACATCATATAAAATACACACAGAACCGTCACACACACACATACCGACGGATACAAACACACACACAGACACATTCACCTCTATCGCCCTACACCCCCACTCCCAGGAGAGTGATACAGACCGAAAGAGAAGATGAGGGGGGCTCTTTTATGGCGGTAGAATCATTACTTAATTATACAAGCATGTCAAGTATGATTTGCATTTTGTAAAATATGAGTTGTACCTGTATACTGAGTTTTGTAGTTACAAAACACTTGCAAACAGGTAAGTTGATATGTGAAAAAAATGTAATGAGATTTGCAAGCATGCAATTACATTTAAAAATGAATGCAACTCATTTACTAAACTTGTGCCCGGTGAATCTTCTTCTGTGAATGAAAACTACT
The DNA here is from genome assembly GCF_002910315.2 of Salvelinus sp. IW2-2015. Lineage (NCBI taxonomy): Eukaryota > Metazoa > Chordata > Actinopteri > Salmoniformes > Salmonidae > Salvelinus > Salvelinus sp. IW2-2015. The sequence goes on along the minus strand of NW_019950791.1, from coordinate 6,525 downwards.
TGCAGATGTCGAATCTGTGCTCTCAGAGTTTAGGCACTAATTTTGCGACTAACCTGCGCCAAACGTTTTGCAGTTGTAATTCTGTAAGCAGGCAGCATGGAAAAACAGGAACTCTGGTGTAAAGGGCTTTTTCTGAAGGGTGAGGTCAATCTAGAATGTGCGTTCACGTTTTACAGGGTTCCGGTCTGGAAGAACGCTTTATGCTGTGCTAAATATGGATCAAATGTGTTAAAATTAATAGCTAGCTAGCTAAACGATATTAACAGAATTTGAAAGCTACACAAGGCTTTGGTGAGGAAGATGAAGAGAATAATTAAAAAGAGTGTTTTCCGCAAAGCTAATGCTTTTCTATTGGCATTACTTGGCTGGTTATCTAGCTAGCTAGCATCAGAGCCTTCTGGCTAGCCTGTATCTAGTGGTTCTTACGTTGTGTATCAGAGCAATACAATAGCTATGTACTTGTCATTTGGTTGAGACTAACATTAGAAAATAATTTTTTGCTCTGTGTATTTTTGCTATGCAATTAGTTGGCTTTGCTAGTTAGCAAGCTGAGATATCTGCTCAAGTTGGCTAACGTCAGCTAGCTTGCTAATACTGTTTTGAGGAGAACAGGCTAGCTCCCTGTAGAATCAAGACAAGAGGGGATGCAGTTGCTTCACCTGGCTGCTGCAGTGCCCAGGCGAGATGAGCTAGCTACATGCCAATGTCGAACCAATGCAATGATATTCATTTTATTAGCTTCCTATATGAGCTGCTTATCCTGAAAATGTCTATCTCATATGCCTAGGTAGTTGTTGTTGTTGTAGTGCCCGTTAAATGTTACAGCCACAACATCATGATCATGTAGTCTGCAGACCAGCGAGGAGGAGAAAAGTCTGCWTTGTGTGAGCTAGCTAGAACAACAACAATTAGCTCCCTATAATATCAGATAAACATTTTCTAGGAAAAGCATGGACAGAGCTAGCTATCGGTAGTAACAGTATTATTTGAAACCACCACATGCACATCATCTGTATCTGTGATACATTCCATATTATGTTTTAATCTATTGGTACTGTATTGCGATCTGTCTCGCCTTGTACAAATCACCAGCATGAAGAATAGTGAATTCTGTTTGAATTGTCAATTGGACTGAATTCTGTTTGAATTCTCATTCAAATAATGGTGTGGCTCTCTTTCAGATCTGCTAAGCACACCCACGCCTTTGCTAGCCACACAACAACTGCTTCAGAGTGGTTGGGTAAGCTCCTTCCTAGATGGCCCTGTCCAGAGGTGACATTGGACAGGAACACAGTGTTTCCCAACCAATCTGCCTCAGTCCCTATAGCTTATGTGTCAGGAGGCTGGGGTCAGCTTGTCTTATCTGGACCCGAACTCACAAAGCGTGCTGATCTAGGATCAGTTTATACTTTTAGATCATAATGAATCAAATTATATTGACTGGTGGGACCTGACCGGACCCGGAGGAGCTGAGTCCCTAGTCGTCCCTAGCCGTTCCGACTACAGCTATGGACCCCTGGCCTGATTTCACCGGGCGTTCAACCTTGTCCCAGACGCCTGCTGATCAAGTTTAGCCAGGTAGTCGCTGTGCTTCTGCCTCTGCATTGCTTACTATTTGTTGTTTTAGGCTGAGTAACTATACATCACTTTGACTGTTGATCAGGGCTGTCCTGATTAACATGAGACAATAGTCATGCATTTGAACAGTGTTGTGTTGGGGTTGTAGATACTTATTTTCCAAACGTCAACATTTAGCTGATCTGGAGTGGACTACATTTTAATTTCAATTATTCGCTAGGATGACTGACACATGCAATCCACCACCAATTTTCTAATGAAAACAAGTCCTCGATATATTATACATGGAACAACGTCTTCTATGTATTCATGATTAATATGCCCTTTTATCAATAACAGCTTCAAACACATGAGACCGGGGTGTTGGGAGACACTGTGTCCCCGTCCAATGTCACCCCTGGACATAGCCATCTAGGAAAGAGCTTACCCAATAATACTGTTACTACAGACAGCTGGTTCTGTCCATGCTTTTCCTAGAAAATGTTTATCTGATATTATAGGTAGCTAATTGATTGAGTTTTAAGCTAGCTCACCCAAAGCAGGCATTTCTCCTCCTCGCTGGTCTGCAGATGCATGACTACATGATCATGATGTTGTTGCTGTAACATTTAAAATGGGCATTGCACTAGAACAACAATAACAACTAGCTATCTATATCAGATAGACATGTTCAGGAAAAGCAGCTCATAGCAAATCAATAAAATGTAAATCCTTGCATTGGTTCGACATTTAAATCTAGCTATCTGAGAGTTCTCACCTTTTCATCTCCGTAGTAGTTTGCTGTCATCTCGTCTGGGTTACTGCAACACCCCGATTGAAGCAACTGCACATCTAATCTTCTCCCCCATACCCTCTTGATTCTACAGGGAGCTAGCCTTTTCTCCTCAAAACATTGCTAGCAAGCTAACTAACGTTAGCCAACTTGAGCAGAGATCTCAGCTTGTTAACTAACAAAGCCAACCAACTACACAACAAATATGTGACCCGTTTCAGGAAACTAGGCGTATGATGCGGGTCACTACTTCACACSAGAGCCGTTTGAACACCTTCTGGAACATGTGAACTTTCATGTGCCTTAAAAACAAACTTGTATGCCATCTGTAAATACGAATAAAATTGTTAAGTTACAAGCCTAGTTGGTTTAGCCACAGACAAAGTGAGCAACCTTCCTGCTAGCTATGATTGGCTGAGATAATGAGTGGGCTGGACTTCCCGAGAGATGAGTTCGGATTGGGCTGCCATATAGCACGCTTCTCTCTATTTGAGCGGGTTAGTATGTGTAGGTAATCCCGTCTAACGCAGCTTTTTATATATATATATTGCATAGTGGAACTGCATAAGTGTTGCTCTCCACTTTAGAAATAAGTTTAGAAAGGACTGAGTTTAGAAATAAGTGGAATTAGAGTGTGATAGCTAAGGAGATAGAGAAAACACAGGTCTCCTGATTACATCTTTAAACTAAAGGTCCAACCATGGCATCCGTGACAGGGAGAATCACCCAACCATGATGTATACGGGTCTAGCTAGCTACATTTTCAGATGTTACACGTTTCTAATTTTGACAAAGTCATTTTCATTTCAAGTTGAAGTGTACTGTTAGTTAGCTAGCTAACTAACATTAGCTGGCTGGCTCACTAGCTAACCTTATGTGTAGCTACATGTCTTGACAAAAGACTCCACTATGCAACTATCCATTTCAATAGAATGTCACTGCAACAACTGTTGATAGATGTAGCTGGTAAATTCGCTCTGGCGATCTACTCCAATTTTAGATCMCAGGTAAGATAGTCTAGCTAGCTACATTTTCAGATATTACATTTCTAATTTTGACATGAAGTCTTTTCATTTCAAGTTAAAATGTACTGTTAGCTAGCTAGCTAACATTAGCTGGCTGGCTCGCTAGCTAAAAGTTACGTGTATGATCTTATTATTTGTATTCTAAGGAAGCAATTGTGCTTGGCTAGTTATAGCCTCAAATGTTGTTTAGCGGCTAGCTAAACATTTGACAACCTTGAGTGGTTAGCTACTTGCAGGAATCTGCTAGTGTTTTAGTAAAACGTTCAATGAGTTGGGATGATGTCATTGTTTATCTAGCTAGCTTAGCTAGCTAATGTCTTAACAAAAAAGCCATCCATATGCAAGCTAACACCATTTCAGGTTGTGGTTCTAATCTTCAGTCTGGGCCAAATGCTAACTCTGATTTCAGAGCACTTCAATCTGAGCTGTGCCAGAGCGCAGGAATTACATTAATGATGAATTTACAACGACTCAAACACCCGTTGAATATGGCCGGTTGTCAGTAAATGTCGGCAAAAAAGCATAATTAAATTGTTGCCAGTAGCACAGTTACAGTCGCCAACGCTCTGGGATAACATGGAAAAAGCAAAGCCTAGCCAGCTCTGCTAGGGCGAGTAAAATGGTCAGAGTGAGCTGTTCTCTCATTTGTGTCTGGAAGTAGCTAGCAAGCTAGCTAATGTTAGTCAGTTAGCTTGGGTGCTTGACTGCCATTGTAAGGTCAGAACGCTCAGATCAAACCTCCTCATCGGCCAGAGCGTCCAGTGTGCGCTCCGAGAGCGTGCCAGAGCGCAGAATAACTGATGAATTTACGAACTCTCAACACCCGTTGAATATGGCCGGTGTCAGTAAACATCGGCAAAAAAGCATAATTAAATTGCTGCCACAGTTACAGTCACCAACACTCTGGATAACATAAAAACACTCTAGCCAGCTCTGCTAGGGCGAGTAAAATGGTCAGAGTGAGCTGTTCTCTCATTTGTGTCTGGTTAGCAAGTGAGCCAGTTAGCTTGGGTGCTTGACTGCTGTTAGTACAGAAAGCTCGGATCAACCCTCAAAGAGATGGGTCGGGCTAAAGCTTAATAGGGTGTGAACGATGCTGAATGGTTGCAGACAAAGAAAGCTCTCCAGTTGGTACCAAAACATTTAAAGGCCATTTTCTCAAAAGTGAGGTTACAAGTTTCTAAACTTTCAAAGCAGAATTACTTTTCCATTGTTCCTCAAATGCGRTGTATGATATACCATTTTGAAGCTCTGTTACTTTTATCCAATGTAAAAAACACAATTTAAAATTTTCCACAAAAGACTGAATCAAGGCGGTCGGTCACATATACACAGAGGAAACAATACTTTTCTAAACTAATGTTAGATTCGACCAAAATTACAAGTTGCTAGATATCTAGCTAGACCTATTGCTCTGTTACCAAATGAAAAAACTCTAGATACAGGCTAGCCAGAGAARGCTCTAATGCTATCTAGCATTACCTTTGTAGCAGTTATGCTAAATGGAAACACTTTAATTATTTMATTCATCTTCCTCACCTACGCCTTGCTGTAGCTYTCCGATTCTGTGAATATAATTTWGTAATTTCAACAAATTTGATCCATATTTAGCACAGTGGAAAGCATGCTTCAAAGACGAGCCCTGGCCCCCTGTTTGAAAGTATGCTACAGAATGATAACACCTCACCTGATTGGTCGGAAGAMAAAGCCCACCCACCAGAGCTCTCGTGTTTTTCTCTATTGGTTGCTTGCAGAGCCTTTTAACTAGCGAATCAAACATTTTTACAACTACAAAACTTTTGGGAAAGTAAGGTCACTAAATTAGTGCAAAAACATATTCGAAACAGGCAAATGTAGTTTTGATTCACAGAAGAAGATTCACCAGTCACAAAATCTTATTGGATTTGTTCACACATCACGTTACCTGCTTGCTAGTGTTGTTGTAGTCACACATCACATTACCTGCTTGCTAGTGTTGTTATAATCACACATCACATTACCTGCTTGCTAGTGTTGTTGTAGTCACACATCACATTACCTGCTTGCTAGTGTTGTTGTAATCACACATCACATTACCTGCTTGCTAGTGTTGTTGTAGTCACACATCACATTACCTGCTCGTTAGTGTTGTTGCATTTATTCTCAGAAGAAGCTACTTTTGCAAATATTTTTTGCGACTTCAAAACTGGTTATACAAGCACAACTCATACTTTACATGTGCAAATCATACTTTACATGCTTGTACACTTATGACATGAATTTAACTCCATACTCTTTCTCAATTACACCTCGGAGGGGGACGACAGGGATAGATTTACTTAAAGGGTAGAAGATGCTTTCACAGGAAACATACAGCACGCACGCACACACACACACACACACACACACACACACACTAGCCTCCTCCTGTACTCCCTGTTCACCCATGACTGCGTGGCCACGCACACCTCCAACTCAATCATCAAGTTTGCCTGATTACCAACAGTAGGMCTGATTACCAACAATGACGAGACAGCCTACAGGGAGGAGGTTAGGTCCCTGGGAGTGTGGTGCCAGGAAAATAACCTCTCACTCAACGTCAACAAAAGAAACCTGATTGTGGACTTCAGGAACACCCAGCAGGGGCACCCCTCCCCCATCCACATCAACGGGGCCGCAGTGGAGAAGGTGGAAAGCTTCTCAAGTTTCTCAGCGTACACATCACTGACAAAACTTTTAAATGGTCCACCACCCCACAGACAGTGTGGTGGAAGAAGAGGCGCAACAGCGCCTCTTGAAAACCTCAGGGAGGCTGAAGAAATTTGTTCTTTAGCATTGTTTTTGCAACCTAACCCTGACAAATTTACAGATGCACCCACTGAGAGCATCCTGTATCACCACACCGCAACCGGCAGGCTCCTCCAGAGGGTGGTGCAGTCTACCAACACTCACTGGGGGCAAAAACTTACTGCCCTCCAGGACCACCTACCGAAGGGGCTTCTCCAGAGGGTGTGCAGTCTACCCAACACGATCAAACTCGGGGGGCAACTATTGCCCCAGGGACCACCAACCGACAGGCTCTTCCAGAGGTGGGTGCAGTCTTACCCACAAAAAAAAAAAACCACTGCTTGGGGCAAATCACCTTGCACTCCAGGGGACACCAAATCCGCA
>NW_019950790.1:0-7381 GCF_002910315.2 Salvelinus sp. IW2-2015 | reverse complement strand
CACACCAGACAGCTGGTCTGCGCATGCTCTGAGGACGCGGCTAGGGATGCAGTCTGGGCAGCCGCTTTGCGAAGGGTTAACACGTTTAAATTTTTTACTCACATTGGCTGCGATGAAGGAGAGCCCCAGGTTTTGGTAGCGGGCCGTGTCGGTGGGCACTGTATTGACCTCAACGCGAACAAAGAAGTTGTTTAGTTGGTCTGGGAGCAAGACTCAGTGTCCGCAACTGGGCTGGTTTTCTTTTTGTAGTCCGTGATTGACTGTAGACCCTGCCATATACCTCTCGTGTCTGAGCCGTTGAATTTGCGACTCTACTTTGTCTCTATACTGACGCTTAGCTTGTTTGTTTTGCTGTTTACGGACATATTCAATCAATCCTTATCCCAGTCTGCTGTTCCCACATGCTTCAAGAGGGCCACCATTGTTCCTGTTCTCAAGGAAAAGCTAAAGWAACTGAGCTAAATGACTATCGCCCCTTAGCACTCACTTCCYTCATCATGAAGTGCTTTGAGAGACTAGTCAAGGATCATTTCACCTCCACCCTACCTGACACCCTAGACCCACTCCAATTTGCTTACCGCCCCAATAGGTCCACAGACGACGCAATCGCAACCGCACTGCACACTGCCCATCTGGACAAGAGGACCCATCTGGACAAGAGGAATACCTATGTAAGAATGCTGTTAATCGACTACAGCTCAGCATTTAACACCCTAGTACCCTCCAAACTCGTCACTAAGCTTGAGATCCTGGGTCTCGACCCCACCCTGTGAAACTGGGTCCTGGACTTCCTTCTGGGCCGCCCCCAAGTGGTGAGGGTAGGAAACAACATCTCCACCCCACTGATCCTCAACATTGGGGCCCCACAAGGGTGCGTCTCAGCCACCTCCTGTACTCCCTGTTCACCCATGACCGCGTGGCCATGCGCGCCTCCAAAATGACAAAACAAACTAACCGTCACYGTCCTAGCTGGTGCAGACAAAACACAAAGACAGGAAACAACCACCCACAATCCAAAACAAGCCACCTATATATGATTCTCAATCAGGGACAACGATTGACAGCTGCCTCTGATTGAGAACCATAATAGGCTGGACACAGAAACAGACGAACTAGACACACAACATAGAATTCCCACCCAGCTCACGTCCTGACCAACACTAAACAAGCAAAACACATAAGAACGCTGGTCAGGACGTTACAGCATTAAGAACTAGTGTATCTATAATTTCCTATACAACATGTATTTTTTAGTAAAGTTTATGAATAGTTATTTGGTCAGAATAGGTGAGTGTCATAAATATACCCGGACATTCTGGGAAAAAGATGCTACGTTAGCACAATGTATAACCACTGATATCAGCTCTAAATATGCACATTCTCGAACAAACCATATATGTATTGTGTAATATGATGTTATAGGACTGTCATCTGATGAAGTTTATGAAGGTTAGTGAAATAACGAATATCTTTTGCTGGCTATCGCTACCGTTTACCTTGAATCAATGCTGTTGTGTTTTTGGCTATTGTAGTAAGCTAATATAACGCTATATTGTGTTTTCGCTGTAAAACACTTAAAAAATCGGAAATATTGGCTGGATTCACAAGATGTTTGTCTTTCATTTGCTGTACACCATGTATTCATGTATTTCAGAAATGTTTTATGATGAGTATTTAGGTATTTCACGTTGGTGTCTGTAATTACTCTGGCTGCTTCGGTGCTATTTGTGACGGTAGCTGTGATGGTAGCTGCAATGTAAAACTGATTTATACCTCAAATATGCACATTTTTCGAACAAAACATAGATTTATTGTCTTATAACATGTTATAAGACTGTCATCTGATGAAGTTTTTCTTTGTGTAGTTTGGTTGGTTCTTGGTTAGTTGGTTGGTTTTGGCAAGCTACCTGTGCTGTGAAAAATGTCTGTGCTTTTTTGTATTTGGTGGTGAGCTAACATAAATATACGTGGTGTTTTCGCTGTAAAACATTTTTAAAAATCGGACATGTTGGCTGGATTCACAAGATGTTTATCTTTCATTTGCTGTATTGGACTTGTTAATGTGTGAAAGTTAAATCTTTCAAAAAAATATATTTTGAATTTCGCGCCTGCACTTGAGCTGGCTGTTGTCATAAGTGTACCGACATCGGGCTTGCAGCCATAAGAAAACCTTGTCAATAGGGGGTGCTGTTAGCACTTCTTCTTTTTTTGCCTCTCCAAATTAAACTGCCTCGTTCTCAATTCTTGCTCGTACAATATGCATATTATTATTACTATTGGATAGAAGACAGTCTCTAGTTTCTAAAAACCGTTGAAATTATGTCTGTGGGTGGACCAGAACTCAATCAGCGAAAAATCCTGACATGACTTGCGAAGCTCTGAAACCTAAGCTTTGATCTGGGCTCAGTTTAAAAGTCTGTGTATATGCTATGGCTGGAAATGAACTGCACCCGCCTTCCCCTGGATGTCAGTAACCAATGAGAAGTGGAATGGGGTCTCTGCGTAGCTGTCCGAGTTTATAAAGGGTTTGGAGTGACGTGACCCTTCCTTTCGACCGCTCGCCAGGACGCATGAGGGTCATCAGATTTGCATGCTCAAAATGCACTCGTTATCGACCAAATATATCTCCGTCTGTGATTAATTCGTTATAGGTGTTAGAAACATCATAACGAAAGTTATTTGAAAACGATTTATATCAGTTTATGCGAGTATATTGCTATTTTCGGAATTTCATTATTATGAGTTTGAGGAATTGGACATGTGTGTGCGACACAGTTACTGTTAGCAGCTAATTCCAAAGGTGAAGGGGACGTTTTACAACAAAGCAACCATTCTTTGGGAAAGGACACTTTGCCCAAGATACTGATGGAAGCTCGTCCAAAGTAAGAACTATTTAGATTGTTATTCTGTATTTTATGTGGAAAAATTAATAGTGTTTGAATCACCATGTTTGCAGGCACTGGTCTGCTGCAAACGCGCAAACACTATATGTCTCAGTAACGTTAATTTTAAATCTACGATAGCGATTGCGTTAAGAACTAATTTATCTTTCAATTGGTGTCCAACTTATATTTTTTAGTCAAGTTTATGAATTAGTTTTTTATTATAATAGGCGCAATCCAAGATGCGCCGGCCAGAATGCATGCTAGTTTTACAGAATTACATTGTATAACCACGATTTATGCTGCTAAATATGCACATTTTCGACAAAACTCTATATGTATTTGTAAATATATGTTACAGGTGTCATCGAAGAATCTGAGAAGTTTAGTGAAAAAAAAGTATATATTTTGGTAGGCATTAACGTTATCGCTCCCTTGCCTTGAATTCATGCTGGGGTAACGTCTTGCACATGTGGTATATGCTAATATAACAATTTATTGTGTTTTCGCTGTAAACGCTTAGAAAATTCTGAAAATATTGTCTGAATTCACAAATCTGTGTCTTTCCATTGCTAGCTTTGTCTATTTTATGGAAATGTATGATGAGTAAATTGTAATAACACGTTGCTCTCTGTAGTAATTCTAGTCGCTTTGGGGAGATTTGTGATGGTGGCTGCAATGGCAAACTATGATTTATACCTGAAATATCACATTTTTCTAACAAAAAACCTATGCTATACAATAAATATGTTATCAAACTGTCATCTGATGAGGTTTTTCTTTGGTTAGGCTATTTATTTCTTATTTGGTCGAATTGGTGATAGCTAGTGATGAGTGGAAAAATAGTGGAGTAAAAAAAAAGGTATTTTGCTAACGTGGTTAGCTAATAGATTACATATTGTGTCTTTCCCTGTAAAACATTTTAAAAATCAGAAAATGGTGGCTAGATTCACAAGAAGTATCTTTCATCTGGTGTCTTGGACTTTGATTAATGATATTTAGATGCTACAATTTACTGTGACGCTATGGCTAAGCTATGCTAGTCAGTGGGGGGGGGGGGGGGGTGCTCCCCGGATCCGGGTTTCTGAGCAGTAAAAGTTAAAAGCTGGACTCCTGAACGACTAAGCCTCCAGGACTGTTTGAGTCCACTGACTAGGCGGCCTGATGGACAATCCAATGACCTGGAAGAGCAGCAGATATCGTCTCTGAGTACGTTAGTTTCTGTGAAGATCTCATTATTCCCAAAAGAAAGTTAAGATCTTCCCCAATAATAAAACGTGGTAACTCAGAATTAAAAGAGCTCCTCAACCAGAACAAAATAGTGATTAAATCTGGTGGCAGTAAAGAGGAAGGAAAAATATTCAGAGGCAAATAAAATCAAAATTAAGGCAGCATACAAAGACAAATTAGAAAACCTCTCTAAGGACGTAGGAAAGCCTGGCAAGGGCTACAAACCCATCACAGGTACCAAACCAAAGAGACATTGCATGACCGTCGAAAATGACCTTGCTTTTGCAAATGATTTGAACAGTTTCTATTGTAGGTTTGACGTGTGTGATTTTACATCGCTGCGGTAAGTGGCGTTGGAAAGTATAGACAGCTTACCAGCTATTATACAGATCTCTGAATGACGTCAAGCAATACTTTCAACGTGTCAACCCACGAAAATCATATGTCCAGACGGCGTCTAGCAGCAAGGCACTTCAAAGGCATGAACAAGACCAGCTCGCTTTACCTCCAGAAAGCTGTTCCAGCTGTCACTGAACCGTGGGATAATTCCAGACTTATGAAGAAGTCGCTGATTGTCCCAATACCTAAAAACAACAGGCCAAAAGAAAATAACAATTTACGCCCTGTAAATCCACCAACCTGTACACTTGACATCCTGTACTATGAAATTTTTTGAAAAAAATAATATTTTCAATACATTCTCTCTGCGTTCTCATCCCAATTAGACTAACCAATTGGCCTACCGTGCCTCCATGAGTGTTGATGATGCGTTACTGTCGCTGAACAATATCTACCAACATTTAGAAAAGGCAAGTAGCCTAGTGAAAAATTGATTCATGACTTAAGTAACGTGTTTAACACCATCCAACCCCACCTACTGGTGATAAAACTGGTGAATTGGATGTCAACTTCTACTGATCAAGTGATTAATTATAGTTTCCTTGTGAACATACTCAACAAGTGAAGTTTAACTCCGCCATCTACACCTAGAACTGTGAATACGGAGCCCTCAAGTTGCGTACTTTCACCGATACTGTACACACTGTAGACAAGCCTCTGACTCAGCCCACAGAGTTTTTAATATGCAGATGACACTGCTGTTGTGGTTTCCTCCACCCCAGACCAAGCCTCACTTCAAGGGTTTTGACAGAGAAGCGGAAAATTCATCCAGTGATGTGTAAATAACTTTTTGAAATAAACATTAAGAAAACAAAAGATATGGAAAATGATTTCAGAAGGAAACAAACTCTACTACCCCTTCGAAGATCAATGGGGAATCAGTGATAGAGTGACCAATATAAGTACCTGGCGAAATCGAATGACTAGACGTATGCCTTTGCAAAGAAAAGTAATTGCCCCACTACAGAGAAGTTTTTTTTACGCAAACTTGAAACCATTTTAATGTCAAACCGCCATATCTTCCAAACCCGTTCTATGAATTGTCCTGCAGAGTGTTGCTGTCCTTAGTTCTGATTTTCGTATAAATCTTGCTCTGCAGAGTGTCTGTCCTAGTCTGAATCTGTTCTCCATTAAATTCTGTCTGCAGAGTGTGCTGTCTTTAGTCTGATCATGTTCTATAAACTGTTCCTGCAGAGGGTCTGTCCTTTAGTCTGATATGTTCTATAAATTCCTGTCCTGGCAGAGTGCTGCTGTCCTTAGTCTGATATGTTCTATAAATCTGTCCTGCAGAGTGTGCTGTCCTTTGGTCTGAATTCTGTCTATAAATCTGTCCTGCCACAATGTTGCTGTCCTTTAGTTCTGCATATGTTCTATAAATCTGTCCATGCAGAGGGTGCTGTTCCTTTTAGTCCTCTCGATATGTTCTTTAAATCTGTCCTGCAGATGTGTCTGTCCTTTAAGTCTGATCTGTTGCTATAATCTGTCCTCGCGAGTGTTGCTGTCCTTTTAGTCTGAGATGGTTCATAGAATCTGTCCTGCAGAGTTGCTGTTCCTTAGTCTGCATATGTTCGTAAAATCTGTCCTGCAGGATGTACTGGAACTAATTAGTCTGATCTGCGTGTCTCGGAACATGCGACAGTGCAAGACCAACTATCCAAGTTTCAGCTGCTTGATTACAGACGGGCGAGAAGGATAATTAGTAGAATCAAGAATTCAGCCTACCAACCTGTTGCAGAAAGGTATCTCTCCTAAAACTTGAAAAGATTTTGCAGGACATACTCATCCCCGGACAAGGGGAAAGAGACTTTAGCTATAGCACTTTGAATTAATTATTTGTGTAGTTTTCTGTGGTTTTTATGTTTATGTACTGCTCTTTTGAAGCACGTGACACATTGAATTTCCCCCTGGTGGATAGTAAGTTGAAGCACTGAATCTGAAGTGACAGAGAAGTGTTTACTACTACTGTTTCATATTGTAGACATTTCAAAAAACGTAGATTCTTCTTCCAGAATCAAATTTAGTTGCTTTTCCCCTCCCTATCAGAAGTCAGTGTCCAGTGAAATGGATCTGCTTGCCCAACTAAGATGATCGCTACTGATGTTTTCCGAATTCATAGGTGACAAGAAGTGTGTGTGTAATAACGACCTGCCATCTCTGCCATAAATTTGACCAGATAAAACACTTCTCTGAACAGATATGCTGGTTCCTTTCATTCTACCATAGTCCTGCATAACATTCACATGCATTATATTTAATGAGGATCCTAAAGGTATTGTATTGAAGTACTACAGTACCAATCAAAAAGTTGAATACACATACTTATTCGCGGGGAACAGTGGGGTTAACTGCCTTGTTCAAGAGCAGAACGAAAGATTTTACCTTGTCAGAATCTGAGATTTGAATCCAGCAACCTCCGGTTGGATTCAGAGGCGGTTGGGTTAAATGCGGAAGACACATTTCAGTTGAATGGCATTCCAATGTACACTGACGTAGGTTACTCCCCTTTCCTTTTCAAGGCTGTTTTTCTTTATTAACTCTGTTTCTTTATTGAGATGTCTTTTATTTCTGATGTCTTTATTGGAGCTCGATTACCTTATGTAATCGTCAGGGGGGGGGGCAAGTCGTACAGGGAAATGACCGGACCAAGGTGCAGCGTCGTAAGCGTACATTTTCTTGTTTATAAAATGAAGTCGCCACAAAACCAGAAAACAGGGACAAAAACTTAACTGTGACAAGCTGACCGTAGGGCCTATACAGGCCACTAACAACAGACAACTACACACAACTATAGGTGAGAAAAACAGGCTGCCTACGTATGAACTTCCCAATCAGAGTGAAATCGATCAGACACTCTCCCTGATTGAGAACCA
>NW_019950789.1:0-7383 GCF_002910315.2 Salvelinus sp. IW2-2015 | reverse complement strand
ACATAATTGTTTTTGTCCACCGTCTCTTTATGATGACGCCGAAAGAGGCTCTGCGGATATCAGAACAGGCAATTTACTCACTCGTATTGGACAAAGATTTTTTCTTAATGAGCCGGACACAAAGTTACTATCAGACACCGACAAGGCCCAAATCTCTTTGTCCTTCACGATGAAGAAGGACACAGAGATATGTAGGGACCGTAGGTCGCTGGTTGCCTTATAAGAATCTGACGTGTGGTGGCAGTAACCCGCCTACCATTCCATCTTTTAGGCCAACGTTGCATCACCTTGAATAATTAAACTGGATGAGCTCGCTATCAACGACATTTAAAACACTGTATATCTTTCATGTATCACCTGAGTTGTGCGCTGAACGCACGACGTGATGGATCGAATTAGCAGTTTTATGTCTGGAAGCTTTACAGTTCACTCTTAGGTTGGAGTCATCTTAAAACTAGTTTGTTCAACCACTCCACAAATTTTTGTTAACAACTGCTATAGTTTTCGCAAAGTCGGTTAGGACATTTCTACCTTTTCATTTTTCCTTACAATTCGGGCGCCGAGCGCACCGAGCCGTTCGGTGATCATGTTTACAGACAGATTATCTTCACTCGTAAATCACTGCGCTCACAATTCAGTCGGTTCAGGAAGTTACATACCACTGACGACTGTTGACTGCCTGTAGACACGGCTTGGAAATTCAGGAAAAATTGATGTCAATGTGCCTTTAGTCAGAAAGCTATCTATGATGGGCTATGATTGACATTATTTGAGCAATTGAGATGTACCTGTGGATCTGTACTTCAAGGCCTACCTCTCAAAACTCACGCCTCTTGCTTTGACATCATGGGAAAAGCAAAAAGATCGACAAAGACCCTCAGATAGAGAAAATTGAGCATATAACCTCCACAGTCTGGGTCACCTTGGAGCAATTTCCAAATGCTGAGCGTTTACCCACGCGTCGATGCTGTGTACAACGAATATTACACAAAGTATAACACCATGTACAGGCCAGCGCATCATAACCGCTCAGCTGAGAGTACTTTCTGTCTCCTAGAGATTTGATGAACGTACTCTTGGGTTGCGAAAAGTGCAAATCAACCCCAGACAACCAGCAAAGGACCTTGTTGAGATGCTGGAGGAAACAGGGTACAGACAGTATCTATTTATCCACAATAAACGTCCGTATGTCGACATACCCGTGAAAGCGCCGCTCGAAGCAGGTAAGAAGCCACTGCTCCAAAACCAACCATAAAAGCCACGCCCCATACGGTTCTGGATCTAGGGGGGTTGCAACCGGTGCCAGGCATGGGACAGAAAGAGTCGTAGGCTTTTTGGGGATGGAGAGGAGAAGAGTGATCGTTTTCCTCTGGTCTGGAGAACAGTAGCGGGGATGTCGAGTTGGAGAAGGGGCGAAAGGTTGAGCTGCCGCGCGCATTAAAGATTGACCATCCAGTCGTTAGGTATGCTTTGAGGACCCAGAAGATAGGAGGGAGGATTGGGATGCTCTGGGACGAGCGACAGGGTCGGCGAAAACGTAACGGTTGGGGAGATTGGGGGATTGCAATCGATTACTGGAGCGCTTAGTACCGAGATGAAGAGTCCCAAGCTAATTGCCATAGCCGATATCACATGGGCCACCTGCTGGCAAGCAGGTAGGAGGTGGGTTCAAAAGAGGGCGAGAGGAGTTGGAAAGAGGTGGACAGGCCAAGAAGTGATTGCAATTCTAATGGTATCGTGGGTGCGTTTGCATGCCTTGGAGGCTACTGGGGGAGGTGAAAGACCCCGACTGTGCGATGAGGCGAAGAGATTGCTTACAGTCACAAGAAAATACTGGAATTCCAAAGGGCACTCCAGTCCTCAAGTATGTATGGATAAACTCCTCTAAGATGCATGTTAGGGTTGGCCTGTTAAGACGTCTACAAAATCTGGAAACATTTATAAGCAGTGCAAGGGAGTTAAAGCTTGCGTAACTGTGACCAGATGTAATTGTTGCAGGAATGGCGTCTCTGCACAATAAGCAAGACTGTGACAGCATCAAATGACGCCCAAGGAAGATAAGCATTCCGAACATCTGTTGGTGGGCTAAAATGATGAGCAATCCTCTAGGCACCCACACCGTGAGCCCAACGAAAGCTTCGCAAAGTTGTTCGAAGACGTGGAGAAGGAGCGTATTGGGGAGATAGAGGGAGTGTCCCGAGTCCATTCAAAGCCCTGGAGCCTCAATCCTATAGAACATTTTTTTTCTGTGGCAGTAATCCTGAATAAATGTGGTCGTGGTGTGTGAGCAAGAGGGCTAAAAACCAAGCAGTTTGACTCCTGAGTGTTCCAGCTTGTGGAAGCTACCTACAGAGCAGTACTGTTGACGCCGAGGAGATCTAAACTAATTTTTAGAAGGGCTAATAATGCTCTGCCAACTGAATCTATCTAATTTTAATGTAGGTACCAGAACTTCTGAGACCACGTGCGCACACCTGTTAATCGAAGAAGGAAATAAAGGCTGAAAGAGAAGATCTCTTGAACCTCCCGTGCATTTCTCTTCTACTATTATTTCTGACATTTCAACAGTGTCTGCTAACCCTAGCATCTGTGGTACCTTCATGTTTAGAATCGCTAAGCTTGAGCCTAAGACCCTGGAGTACCTACCGGTTTGAGAAGGTCGAGGATTGTGACAAAACTGATCTTAAATGTATTTGGCTAAGTGATTGTAAACTTTCCGACTTTAACTGTATCTGTCTATCTGTACCACCACAAACCTGATGCTGGCGTAGTGGATGAGCACGCAACTTCAACAGGCCGTTTTGTTATTGATTGCTGCACCATGAGCCCGAACAAGAAGGAAAATTGCCCCTCAACCATAGAATTGAAGTGGCGGCTTCACCTAGGTGCGCGGGTGAGCCGTTATAGCGCAGTGGAAGATTATGGCATCTATTGACATTATAGCCTTATCTGTACTTCTTATATTCCTGGAACGGGATGCTGGCTACGTATCCGCGAAAAACTTGGTATAATGAGGTGCCCATGAAATATGAATGCCTCGTGCTTACGTTTCAGCTGGCAGGCATGCTAACGGTCATTGTAGATAGGGCTTAGTAGCGAGTGGCCTGCTCGTTGGATTAGTTTGAAAGATGTGTAGTACCTTGGTCTAAGATCTCTTCGGATAAAACACTCTGAGTTCTTAAAGATACTGTTTTGGACCAGATGATGGCTCTGTGGTATAACCCAGGAACTCCAGTACTTCCGTCAGGACAACTACTGATCACACAATCACAAGTCCATTGATGAGTGGTACAGCCCAAAATCTAAGAAGGCGTTTGTATAGTGTAGTAATTGTCCACATATCCACACTAATCAATACATGTCGGTGATTCAGTGGCGTGTACATGTTAAATTTCGCACTTCTCTAGGAATACTTTTCCACTAGTAATCCCTCACATGCACAGTCTTAGAACCTTATTGATGCTGTATCGAACTGATGAGCAGTAGGTCTGAGAGCTAGTTAGTGAAGCTCGTTCTTGCTGTAGGCGTGATGTCTGTATGTAGACGCTAGGAGACATGCACAGACAATCATGGTGAGAGCGACCTGCTTTCCCATGCCTAGCTAACTAGATTGTTCATCTCTCTGATATATGACTCATAAGGAATATCCTCTCACCACAGTTTCTTGTACGAAATATACTCATACGATAGAGCTAAGATGTTCTATCGATTAAGAAAAAGAATAACAATACCTCATCACGATTTGTACCTGTAATGGATCAATATGTCAAATCTGACTACCTGCGTCGGAGACCGATAGATATCTGCAAACATTGCCTAATGGACACACCATCTCGCTCTCTAGAACTTTTGCTTCGGTCTCTAGTAGCTACTGCGCAGTCTCGATGACTTTGTGTGGCTATTAGTTGTCGGACTCGTATGCCTGCAGGCTACATGTGACTGACGTCAAATAGCTACTAGCTAACCTCCGGTATTGACGATAATTACTTAAACTACACAATATCTTTGATACAAAGACGGCTATGTAGTGCTAATATCAGACAAGTCAAAACGTTCTTAGTGTAGTAATAGCAGTGCGTCGTAATCAGTTGTAGTGATTAACTAGAGCTATAGTAGTAGTAGTCAGAATAGTTTAGAGCTGCGAGCAGTAGTAATGTGGAGTGTGCGTTGATAATAGGTAGCAGCCGGAGCCCCGGTAGTATAGCAGCGTAGTAATATGTACGTAGTAGTGCCAGAGTACTAGCAGCCAGTAGAATAGTTAGCTAGTTAATAGTAGCGAGCAGAGAGATGATAGTAGTGATCGAGTAGCCCGAGTATGGGGAGTGGGGAAATCTTGGAGAATCTTTCTTGACGTCAGTAATATTGAGTGTCGTAGTATAAATAGTAGCGCAGTTCAGAAGTGACATAATAATAGTAGTGGTACGCTGTAATAGCCCACTGGATCAAATTCGAACAGAAAGTGAAGGTATATGGCCATAAGATGATGGACATATATTCGAAACAAATACAGAACATGTTATTGTGTGTAACTGGCATATCCCCTCGTGGTGCGGTCTGACTGGAAGATATCAAACGGTAATACATTTCTTTTATAATGCTTCAGTCTGACTTCTGATGACTCAAGAAACTTGGATGATATAGTTTTGGCTTTATTTGGGCTCTGAGCGCGGTAGCTCAGTATCTGATACATTGGTGGCTGCTTTTTCCTAATTTTAAAAAAAAAGATCTAGGACAAAGCAATCTGCCTATTAGGAGATAGAATTGTAATCTCCAAGTTGCCCACTACTGTTTAGATATTTGTATTGCTTTATCCAATGTTTTATTCATGAGGTATTTCTGTACGGATTGATAGTGGCTCATCTGCAAAAAGTTACCTGATGTTTAATTGTAGAGTATAAAAACATTACCTGAGAAGATTAACACGCAATTCAGAACCTCCAGATTATTGCGAATAAATATGAACATGTTATTCGAAACAGAACAAACATCGTTATTGTGCTAACATGAGAGTTCTCCTCAGTATGAGTTGTTACGATGATCGATGAAGATCATCACAAGGTTACTGATTCATTTGTATCTATTTTATCTCTATTTCTGCTTTTTGTGACTCCTCTCTKTGGCTGGAAAAATGGCTTGGTTTTTCTGTGACTAGGTGCAGACCTAACATAATTGTTTGGTGTGCTTTCGTCGTAAAGTATTTTTGAAATCGGACACTGGTGGGATTAACAACAAGTTTATCTTTAAAATGGTGTAAAATACTTGTATGTCTGAGGAATGTTAATTATGAGATTTCTGTTGTTTTGAATTTGGCGTCCTGC
The DNA here is from genome assembly GCF_002910315.2 of Salvelinus sp. IW2-2015. NCBI lineage: Eukaryota > Metazoa > Chordata > Actinopteri > Salmoniformes > Salmonidae > Salvelinus > Salvelinus sp. IW2-2015. The sequence continues at coordinate 2,065 of NW_019950789.1, read as the reverse complement.
ACTGTCACTGGCTGTTGTCATATCGATCCCGTTAACGGGATCTCAGCCGAAAGAAGTTAACTAATTTCTACCAGCATGTCACACGTGCAACCAGAGGAAAAAATAACCTGAGACCAACTTTACTTCACACAGAGATGCGAACAAAGCTCTCCCTTGCCCTCAATTTGGAAAATATGACCATAACTCTATCCTCCTGATTCCTGCTGTGCTAGCAAAAACTAAAGCAGCAAGTACCAGTGACTCGCTCATTACGGAAGTGGTCAGATGACGCAGATGATAAGCTACAGGACTGTTTTGCTAGCACAGACTGGAATATGTTCCGGGATTCTTCCGATGGCATTGAGGAGTACACCACATCAGTCACTGGCTTCATCAATCAGTGCATCGATGACGTCGTCCCCACAGGGACCATACGCACATACCTCAACCAGAAGCCATGGATTACAAGCAACATGCGCACTAAGCTAAAGGGTAGAGCTGCCGCTTTCAAGGAGCAGGACTCTAACCCGGACGCTTATAAGAAATCCCGCTATGCCCTCCGACGAACCATCAAACAGGCAAGTGTCAATACAAGACTAAGATTGAATCCTACTACACTGGCTCTGACGGTCTTGCAAACTATTACGCGCTACAAAGGGAAGCACAGCCGCGAGCTGCCCAGTGACACGAGACTACCAGACGAGCTAAAAGACTTCCATTAGCGCTTCGAGGCAAGCAACACTGAAGCATGCATGAGAGCACCAGCTGTTCCGGATGACTGTGTGACCACACTCTCTGTATCCGAGTGAGTAAGACCTTTAAACAGGTCAACATTCACAAGGCCGCAGGGCCAGACAGATTACAAGGACTTGTACTCCAAGCATGCGCTGACCAACTGGCAAATGTCTTCACTGACATTTTCAACCTGTCCCTGACCAAGTCTGTAATACCAACATTTTTCAAGCAGACCACCATAGTCCCTGTGCCCAAGAACACCAAGGTAACCTGCTTATATGACTACCGACCCGTAGCACTCACATCTGTAGCCATGAAGTGCTTTGAAAGGCTGGTCAAGGCTCACATCAACACCATGATCCCAGAAACCCTAGACCCACTCCAATTTGCATACTGCCCCAACAGATCCACAGATGACGCAATCTCTATTGCACTCCACACTGCCCTTTCCCACCTGGACAAAAGGAACACCTACATGAGAATGCTATTCATTGACTACAGCTCAGCGTTCAACACCATATTGCCCTCAAAACTCATCACTAATCTAAGGACCCCTAAACACCTCGCTTTGCAAATGGATCCCTGACTTCCCCTCAGGGGTGCGTGCTCAGTCCCCTCCTGTATTCCCTGTTCACCCATGACTGCATGGCCAAGCACGACTCCAACACCATCATTAAGTTTGCCAACGACACAACGGTGGTAGGCCTGATCACCTACAACGATGAGACAGCCTGGCAGTGTGGTGCCAGGATTACAAACTCTTCCTCAACGTGATCAAGACAAAGGAGATGATCGTGGACTACAGGAAAAGGAGAGCCGAGCACGCCCCCATTCTCATCGACAGGGCTGTAGTGGAACAGGTTGAGAGCTTCAAGTTCCTTGGTGTCCACATCACCAACAAACTATCATGGTCCAAACACACCCTCGTGAAGAGGGCACAACACGCCTATTTCCCCTCAGGAGACTGAAAAGATTTGTCATGGGTGCTCACCTCCTCAAAAAGTTATGCAGCTGCACCATCGAGAGCATCCTGACTGGTTGCATCATCGCCTGGTATGGCAATTGCTCGGCCTCTGACCGCAAGGCACTATAGAGGGAAGTGCGTATAGCCCAGTACATCACTGGGGACAAGCTTCCTGCCATCCAGGACCTCTATACCAGGCGGTGTCAGAGGAAGCCCCTAAAAATTGTCAAAGACTCCAGCCACCCTAGTCATAGACTGTTCTCTCTGCTACCACATGGCAAGCGGTACCAGAGCACCAATTCCAGGTCCAAAAGGCATCTTAACAGCTTCTACCCTCAAGCCATAAGACTCCTGAACAGATAATCAAATAGCTACCTGGACTATTTG
>NW_019950788.1:15236-22624 GCF_002910315.2 Salvelinus sp. IW2-2015 | reverse complement strand
CTGTAGGACCTGCCTTGTTGATAGTGTTGTTAAGAAGGTAGAAACTAGGGCCTGTAGGACCTGCCTTGTTGATAGTGTTGTTAAGAAGGTAGAAACTAGGGCCTGTAGGACCTGCCTTGTTGATAGTGTTGTTAAGAAGGTAGAAACTAGGCCTGTAGGACCTGCCTTGTTGATGTGTTGTTAAGAAGGTAGAAACTAGGGCCTGTAGGACCTGCCTTGTTGATAGTGTTGTTAAGAAGGTAGAAACAGGGCCTGTAGGACCTGCTTGTTGATAGTGTTTTTAAGAAGGTAGAAACTGGCTGTAGGACTGCCTTTTGATAGTGTTGTTAAGAAGGTAGAACTAGGGCCTGTAGGACCTGCCTTGTTGATAGTGTTGTTAAGAAGGTAGAACTAGGGCCTGTAGGACTGCCTTGTTGATAGTGTTGTTAAGAAGGTAGAAACTAGGGCCTGTAGGACCTGCCTTGTTGATAGTGTTGTTAGAAGGTAGAACTAGGGCCTGTAGGACTGCCTTGTTGATAGTGTTGTTAAGAAGGTAAACTAGGGCCTGTAGGACCTGCCTTGTTGATAGTGTTGTTAAGAAGGTAGAAACTAGGGCCTGTAGGACCTGCCTTGTTGATGGTGTTGTTAAGAAGGTAGAAACTAGGCCTGTAGGACCTGCCTTGTTGATAGTGTTGTTAAGAAGGTAGAAACAGGGCCTGTAGGACCTGCCTTGTTGATGTGTTGTTAAGAAGGTAGAAACTAGGGCCTGTAGGACCTGCCTTGTTGATAGTGTTGTTAAGAAGGTAGAACTAGGCCTTAGGATCTGCCTTGTTGATGTGTTTGTTAAGAAGGTAGAAACTAGGGACGTAGGACCTGCCTTGTTGATAGTGTTGTGAAGAAGGTAGAAACTAGGCCTGTAGAACCTGCCTTGTTGATAGTGTTGTTAAGAAGGTAGAGCATTGCTTTATTATGGACAGACTTCTCCCCATCTTAGCTACTGTGTATCAATGTGTTTGGCCATGAGAGTTTACAATCCAGGGTAACTCCAAGCAGTTTAGTCATCACAACTTGCTCATTTCCACATTATTCATTACATGATGTAGTTGAGGTTTAGGGTTTAGTGAGTGTTTGTTCCAAATACAATGCTTTGAGTTTTAGAAATATTTAAGGCTAACTTATTCCTTGCCACCTATTCTGAAACTAACTGCAGCTCTTTGTTGAGTGTTGCAGTCATTTCAGTCTCTGTAGTAGCTGACGTGTACAGTGTTGAGTCATCCACATACATAGACACACTGGCTTTACTCAGTCAGTGGCATGTCATCAGTAAATATTGAAACAAGTAAGGGCTAGACAGCTGCCCTGGGGAATTCCTGACTTACCGGGATTATGTTGGAGAGGCTTCCATTAAAGAACCCTCTGTGTTCTGTTAGACAGGTAACTCTTTATCCACAATAAGCAGGGGGTAAAGCCATAACACATATGTCTTTCCAGCAGCAGAATATGATCAATAATGTCAAAATCTGCACTGAAGTCTAACAAGACAAAAGTATTGACTCAGGGGTGTGAATACTTATGTAAATGAGATATTTCAGCATTTCATTTTTTTTCTAAAATGTCTAAAACCATGTTTTCACTTTGTCATTATGGATATTGTGTGCAGATGAGTGAGAATGAAATCTATTTACCCCTTTATTAATTAAGGCTGTATCACCCACGTGAGGTAGCTACAGTCTACGAGGCCGCTCTCCAACCCACGTGAGGGGGCTACGAGCCGCTCTCCAACCCGCGTGAGGTGGCTACAGTCTACGAGGCCGCTCTCCAACCGCGTGAGGTGGCTACAGTCCACGAGCGCTCTCCAACCCGCGTGAGGTGGCTACAGTCCACGAGCGCTCTCCAACCGCGTGAGGTGGCTACAGTCCACGAGGGTCGCTCTCCAACCCGCGTGAGGTGGCTACAGTCCACGAGGTCGCTCTCCAACCCGCGTGAGGTGGCTACAGTCCACGAGGTCGCTCTCCAACCGCGTGAGGTGCTACAGTCCACGAGGTCGCTCTCCAACCCGCGTGAGGTGGCTACAGTCCACGAGGTCGCTCTCCAACCCGCGTGAGGTGGCTACAGTCACGAGGTCGCTCTCCAACCCGCGTGAGGTGCTACAGTCTACGAGGCGCTCTCAACCGCGTGAGGTGGCTACAGTCTATGAGGCTGTTCAACATCTCCACCTGCATGAGGTGGCTACAGTCTATGAGGCTGTTCTCCAACATCTCTCACCTGCATGAGGTGGCTACAGTCTATGAGGCTGTTCTCCAACATCTCACTGCATGAGGTGGCTACAGTCTATGAGGCTGTTCTCCAACATCTCACCTGCATGAGGTGGCTACAGTCTATGAGGCTGTTCTCCAACATCTCACCTGCATGAGGTGGCTACAGTCTATGAGGCTGTTCTCCACATCTCACCTGCATGAGGTGGCTACAGTCTATGAGGCTGTTCTCCAACATCTCACCTGCATGAGGTGCTACAGTCTTATGAGGCTGTTCTCCAACATCTCACTGCATGAGGTGGCTACAGTCTATGAGGCTGTTCTCCAACATCTCACCTGCATGAGGTGGCTACAGTCTATGAGGCGTTTCCACATCTCACCTGCATGAGGTGGCTACAGTCTACGAGGCCGTTATCCAACATCTCACCTGCATGAGGTGGCTACAGTCTACGAGGCGTTATCCAACATCTCACTGCATGAGGTGGCTACAGTCTATGAGGCTGTTCTCCAACATTCACCTGCATGAGGTGGCTACAGTCTATGAGGCTGTTCTCAACATCTCACTGCATGAGGTGGCTACAGTCTGAGGCTGTTCTCCAACTCTCTCACCTGCATGAGGTGGCGTACAGTCTATGAGGCTGTTCTCCAACATCTCACCTGCATGAGGTGGCTACAGTCTATGAGGCTGTTCTCCAACATCTCTCACTGCATGAGGTGGCTACAGTCTATGAGGCTGTTCTCCAACATCTCACCTGCATGAGGTGGCTACAGTCTATGAGGCTGTTCTCCAACATCTCACCTGCATGAGGTGGCTACAGTCTATGAGGCTGCTCCAACATCTCACCTGCATGAGGTGGCTACAGTCTATGAGGCTGTTCTCCAACATCTCTCACCTGCATAGGGCTACAGTCTATGAGGCTGTTACATCTCACCTGCATGAGGTGGCTACAGTCTATGAGGCTGTTCTCCAACATCTCACCTGCATGAGGTGGCTACAGTCTATGAGGCTGTTCTCCAACATCTCACCTGCATGAGGTGGCTACAGTCTATGAGGCTGTTCTCCAACATCTCACCTGCCATGAGGTGGCTACAGTCTATGAGGCTGTTCTCCAACATCTCTCACCTGCATGAGGTGGCTACAGTCTATGAGGCTGGTTCACATCTCACCTGCATGAGGTGGCTACAGTCTATGAGGCTGTTCTCCAACATCTCACACCTGCATGAGGTGGCTACAGTCTATGAGGCCGTTATCCAACATCTCACCTGCATGAGGTGGCTACAGTCTACGAGGCCGTTATCCAACATCTCACCTGCATGAGGTGGCTACAGTCTATGAGGCTGTTCTCCAACATCTCACCTGCATGAGGTGGCTACAGTCTATGAGGCTGTTCTCCACATCTCAACCTGCATGAGGTGGCTACAGTCTGAGGCTGTTCTCCAACATCTCTCACCTGCATGAGGTGGCTACAGTCTATGAGGCTGTTCTCCAACATCTCACCTGCATGAGGTGGCTACAGTCTATGAGGCCGTTCAAACATCTCTCACCTGCATGAGGTGGCTACAGTCTATGAGGCTGTTCTCAACATCTCACCTGCATGAGGTGGCTACAAGTCTATGAGGCTTGTTCTCCAACATCCTCACCTGCATGAAGGTGGCTACAGTCTATGAGGCTGTTCTCAACATCTCACTGCATGAGGTGGCTACAGTCTATGAGGCTGTTCTCCAACATCTCACCTGCATGAGGGGGCTACAGTCTTGAGGCTGTTCTCCAACATCTCACCTGCTGAGGTGGCTACAGTCTATGAGGCTGTTTCCAACATCTCTCACCTGCATGAGGTGGCTACAGTCTATGAGGCTGTTCAACATCTCACCTGCATGAGGGGCTACAGTCTATGAGGGCTGTTCTCCAACATCTCACCTGCATGAGGTGGCTACAGTCTATGAGGCTGTTCTCCAACATCTCACCTGCATGAGGTGGCTACAGTCTATGAGGCTGTTCTCCAACATCTCTCACCTGCATGAGGTGGCTTACAGTCTATGAGGCTGTTCTCCAACATCTCACCTGCATGAGGTGGCTACAGTCTATGAGGCTGTTCTCCAACATCTCACCTGCATGAGGTGGCTACAGTCTACGAGCTGTTCTCCAACATCTACCTGCATGAGGTGGCTACAGTCTACGAGGCTGTTCTCCAACATCTCACCTGCAGGGTGGCTACAGGTCTACGAGGCTGTTCTCCAACACTCACCTGCATGAGGTGGCTACAGTCTATGAGGCTGTCTCCAACATCTCACCTGCATGAGGTGACTACAGTCTATGAGGCTGTTCTCAACATCTCACCTGCATGAGGTGGCTACAGTCTATGAGGCTGTTCTCCAACATCTCACCTGCATGAGGTGGCTACAGTCTATGAGGCTGTTCTCCAACATCTCACCTGCATGAGGTGGCTACAGTCTATGAGGCTGTTCTCCAACATCTCACCTGCATGAGGTGGCTACGTCATATGAGGCTGTTCTCCAACATCTCACCTGCATGAGTGGCTACAGTTCTATGAGGCTGTTCTCCAACATCTCACCTGCATGAGGTGCTACAGTCTATGAGGCTGTTTCCAACATCTCACCTGCATGAGTGGCTACAGTCTATGAGGCTGTTCTCCAACACTCTCACCTGCATGAGGTGGCTACAGTCTATGAGGCTGTTCTCCAACATCTCACCTGCATGAGGTTGGCTACAGTCTATGAGGCTGTTCTCCAACATCTCACCTGCATGAGGTGGCTACAGTCTATGAGGCTGTCTCCAAATCTCACCTGCATGAGGTTGGCTACAGTCTACGAGGCTGTTCTCCAACATCTCACCTGCATGAGGTGGCTACAGCTATGAGGCTGTTCAACATCTAACTGCATGAGGTGGCTACAGTCTATGAGGCTGTTCTCCAACATCTCACCTGCATGAGGTGCTACAGTCTATGAGGCTGTTCTCCAACATCTCACCTGCATGAGGTGGCTACAGTCTATGAGGCTGTTCTCCAACATCTACCTGCATGAGGTGGCTACATGTCTATGAGGCTGTTCAAAATCTCACCTGCATGAGGTGGCTACAGTCTATGAGGCTGTTTCCAACATCTCACCTGCATGACGGTGGCTACAGTCTATGAGGCTGTTCAACATCTCACCTGCATGAGGTGGCTACAGTCTATGAGGCTGTTCTCCACATCTCACCTGCATGAGGGGCTAGTGGGTGTTTCAATTGTGTGGTTTTTTTTTTTTTTGGCGTGTTCTTTTTTACAGTCTATGAGGCTGTTTCAACATCTCACCTGCATGAGGTGGCTACAGTCTATGAGGCTGTTCACATCTACCTGCATGAGTGGCTACAGTCTATGAGGCTGTTCTCCAACATCTCACCTGCATGAGGTGGCTACAGTCTATGAGGCTGTTTCCAACATCTCACCTGCATGAGGTGGCTACAGTCTATGAGGCTGTTCTCCAACATCTCACCTGCATGAGTGGCTACAGTCTATTATGAGGCTGTTTCAACATCTCACCGCATGAGGTGGCTACAGTCTTGAGGACTTGCTCAACATCTCACCTGCATGAGTGGCTACAGTCATGAGGCTGTTCTCCAACATCTCACCTGGCATGAGGTGGCTACAGTCTATGAGGCTGTCTCCAACATCTCACCTGCATGAGGTGGCTACAGTCTATGAGGCTGTTCTACCACAACTCTCACCTGCATGAGGTGGCTACAGTCTATGAGGCTTTTCAACATCTCACCTGCATGAGGTGGCTACAGTCTATGAGGCTGTTCTCACATCTCACCTGCATGAGGTGGCTACAGTCTATGAGGCTGTTCTCACAACATCTCTCACCTGCATGAGGTGCTACAGTCTATGAGGCTGTTCTGCAACATCCACCTGCATGAGGTGGCTACAGTCTATGAGAGGCTGTTCTCCAACACTCTCACCTGCATGAGGTGCTACAGTACTATGAGGCTGTTCTCCAACATCTACTGCATGAGGGGCTACAGTCTATGAGGCTGTTCGTCCACATCTCACCTGCATTGAGGTGCCCTAGTTTCTACCTTCTTAACAACACTATCAACAAGGCAGGTCCTACAGGCCCTAGTTTCTACCTTCTTAACAACACTATCAACAAGGCAGGTCCTACAGGCCCTAGTTTTGTCGCACCTGGACTACTGATCAGTTGTGTGGTCAGGTGCCACAACAAAGGATTTTTCTCCTATCACAGCCATTAAACTCTGTAACTGTTTTAAAGTCACCATTGGCCTCGTGGTGAAATCCCTGAGTGGTTTCCTTCCTCTCTGGCAACTGAGTTAAGGATGCCTGTGTAGGAACTGGGTGTATTGATACACCAGCCATAGTGTAGTAACTTCACCATGCTCTAACGGATATTCAATGTCTGCTTTTTATTTTATTTTTACCCATCTACCTATAGGTGCCTTTTGCGAGGCATTGGAAAACCTCCCTGGTCTTTGTGGTTTGTGTTTGACATTCTGTGCTCGACTGAGTGACCTGACAGATAATTGTATGTGTGGAGAACAGACAGGTAATTGTTCAAAAATAATGTTGAACACTATTATTGTACGGAGTGAGTCCAGGCAATTTGTGACTTGTTGAGTACATGTTTACTCCTGATCTTATTTAGACATAACACAGGGGTTGAATACTTATTGACTCAAGACATTTCAGCTCTTACATATATTATATTTTTTTACATAATTTGTAAACATTTCAAAAAATATAATTGGTCTTTGACTTTATGGGGTAATGTGTGTGTGTGTGTAGGCCAGTAACAAAACCTTTATTTAATCCATTGTAAATTCAGTAGTCATCTATCTATTCTGAACGCACTGTATATCCACTCTAACACAAACATTTTAAAAACCTTTATTTACATCCACAAATCTTACATTAGTCATTTAGCAGACTCTCTGATCCAGAGAGACTTAGTGAGTCATTTAGCAGACTCTCTTATCCAGAGAGACTTAGTAGTAAGTCATTTAGCAGACTCTCTTATCCAGAGAGACTTAGTAGTGAGTCATTTAGCAGACTCTCCTATCCAGAAAGACTCAGTAGTGAGTCATTTAGCAGACTCTCTTATCCAGAGAGACTTAGTAGTGAGTCATTTAGCAGACTCTCT
>NW_019950788.1:12473-13482 GCF_002910315.2 Salvelinus sp. IW2-2015 | reverse complement strand
CCTGTGATGCTCCCCTGTGATGCTCCCCTGTGATTCTCCCCTGTGATTCTCCCCTGTGATGCTCCCCTGTGATGCTCCCTGGTCGTTCATGTATGACACGTTTATTTGGAGTGTCCTATAACGCTTCCGTCCACACCGTTACCGAGGAGACATCTGGCGTGTGGCAGCCTGGCGTGTAGAGGGGCGGAGCATCCTTCCGTGTGACAGCAGCTGCTCACCTGACAGCCTGCATGAATCACCTGGCGCCCGGCGGCGAGCGGGGAGTAGAGCACGCCAAACAGAACTGAGCGGGGGGAACAGTAAGGACGCCAAATAGACGCCATTTTGTCATTTGTACTGGCCCCTTGTATGAGCATGCTGTCCTTTGGAGACCGATGCCAAAATACTTATTTACTAAGTTCGGTACCATGGAGCCAAGTGATGCATCAGGCCTCCTGCAAGGTCCCTCAATGTCTTCCTCTTCCTGGGCTATGACACAACGCAGCAGGGAAAATAGGGGACACAAAGYTGTATTCTTCATTCTCGGTCCTGGGGACAAAATGCGTTACTTTTTTTGTTTTGTTCCAGCCCAGCACCAAACACGCCTGATTCAAAGACGGTGGATCGCCAGAGCAACACTGGRTTCTCTGTCCTCTGTCAAAGAGTAGCCAACTCTCAGAGTAAAGTTACCCAAAGGGACGTTAAGTGACTGTTTGATAGTGGATGGCATTTCAAACGGCCTCCCCTGTGTTTAGAGGGCGAGGAAAGAGCCGGTGACAACAGAACAGTACTGCAGGCTAGCTAGTGATCCACAGCAGTGTGATATTAACCACAGTTCAGGTTGGGGGGGGAACTCCTGTTACTACCCTTCACTGTCTCGCTGTGGCTCTTCTTCTAGCTCTGGCTCCCTCTCTCTCTCTCCGTCTCCCTATCGCTGTGGCTCTCCTTCTAGCCCTCTCTCTCGCTCTCTCTCTCTCCGTCTCCCTATCGCTGTGGCTCTTCCTCTAGCTCTAGCTCTCTCTCTCTCTCC
>NW_019950788.1:0-6819 GCF_002910315.2 Salvelinus sp. IW2-2015 | reverse complement strand
TAGTTAAAGTCGATCAAGCCTAGCATAGTATTAGTGTTTAGATATTACAGCCTAGCTAAGTGTTCAGTAATTTGCCTAGCAATCATTGATTAGTGTTTAGTTATATATATCAGCCTAGCATCAGTGATTAGTGTAGTATAATATCAGCTAGCATCAGTGATTAGTGTAGCTATCAGCCTAGCATCAGTGTTTTAGTATATATATCAGCCAGCATCATGTTTAGTATATAATCAGCCTAGCATCAGTGATTAGTGTTAGTAATCCTATCAGCCTAGTATCAGTGATTAGTGTTTAGTATATATATTAGCCTAGTGATCAGTGATTAGTGATATATATATATCAGCCTAGCATCATGATTCGTATATCTATCAGCCTAGCATCAGTGATTAGTTATATTCTATCAGCCTAGTATCAGTGATTAGTGTTTTAGCATATCTATCAGCCTAGCATCAGTGTTTAGTATATCTATCAGCCTAGATCAGTATTAGTGTTTAGCATATCTATCAGCCTAGCATTAGTGTTAGTATATCTATCAGCCTAGCATCAGTGTTAGTATATTATCAGCCTTACATCAGTGATAGGTTTATAGATCTCTCAGCCTAGCATCAGTGATTAGTGTTTAGTATATTCTATCAGCCTAGTATCAGTGTGATTATATATAATCAGATTAACATCAGTTGATCAGTGTTTAGTATATCTTCAGCCTAACATCAGTGATTAGTTTTAGTATATAATCAGCCTAGCATCAGTGATATTGTTTTAATATATATCAGCCTAGGATCATGTTTTAGTATATCTATCAGCCTAGCATCAGTGTTAGTATATCTTATCAAGCCTAGCATCAGTATTAGGAATATCTATCAGCCTAGCATCAGTGATAGTATATCTATCAGCCTAGCATCAGTGTTTAGTATATCTATCAGCCTAGCATCAGTGTTTAGTATATCTATCAGCCTAGCATCAAGGTATTAGTATATCTACAGCCTAGCATCAGTGAGATTAGTGTTTAGCATATCTATCAGCCTAGCATCAGTGTTTAGTATATCTATCAGCCTAGCATCAGTGTTTAGTATATCTATCAGCCTAGCATCAGTGATCAGTGTTTAGTATATCTATCAGCCTAGCATCAGTGATTAGTGTTTAGTATATATATCAGCCTAGCATCAGTGATCAGTGTTTAGTATATATATCAGCCTAGCATCAGTGATTAGTGTTTAGTATATATATCAGCCTAGCATCAGTGATCAGTGTTTAGTATATATATCAGCCTAGTATCAGTGTTTAGTATATCCATCAGCCTAGCATCAGTGATCAGTGTTTAGTATATATATCAGCCTAGCATCAGTGATCAGTGTTTAGTATATCTATCAGCCTAGCATCAGTGATTAGTATATCCATCAGCCTAGCATCAGTGATTAGTATATATATCAGATTAACATCAGTGATTAGAGTTTAGTATATATATCAGATTAACATCAGTGATTAGTGTTTAGTATATCTCTCAGCCTAGCATCAGTGATGTTTTATGTCACTGTACTAAGAGGCAATGTTAAAGCGTTCACAGCAACAGCAGCAGTGGGCTGAATGTCAAAAGGCCTAATGGAGGCTGAGGTTTCAAATTAGCAGTCAGGTCCAAGTGATGCATCTCTAGCCTCGGAGCACACAGATACCGTTCAATCAATATCCTGGATACTGAGAGGAGAGCCGGGGGCGATAGCTACACGCACCAGCCTCTAATTCCAGCCAGTATCAATCTCTCCTCTTCTCTTTTCCCCCCATATGTCCTCAGACATGAGAGGATAGGGAGTTACTTTCCTGTCGGTAATATCAAGCAAAATCAAACTTCTGAAGTCCCAGAACAAAATGTGTAGTATTGCAAAACAAAAATAATGATATTGACAGCAAAAATATAACCCCCCCCCCTAAAAAAAATTATTGAAAGAAAAAAATGAGAACATTCATCGCAAGGAAATGAAACGCGAGAACAAATTTATTGTAAATGAATGGAACATTTTTTTCTTCTTCTGTTGAAACGTTGAACCTTTGAGATATTTAGCAGACGCTCTTATCCAGAGGATTTTTTAAGGATAACACCATGGCGATCAAACACCATCTCCCTCTTCGCCTGCTATTGTCTCTATCTTTGCTTGTTGCCCTGGCACTTCTGGAGCTAGGAACACAAGYATTTCACTCGCAATAACATCTGCTAAACATGTGACCAATACAATTTGAGTTAATTTGGCCTTTTTTTTGTTCCAGTTGCACGTTTTGCGTCATTAATTCCAGCAGCATGAGGAATTACTCAGACAGCTAAGCTGCCTATGTTTATAACTACTGTAGCAGAGGGACATTACTCCAGACAGCTAGCTGGCTATGTTATAAGCACTGGATACAGAGGACATACCTCCAGACACTAGCTGGCTAGGTTTACAAGATACAGAGGAACATTACTCCAGACAGCTAGCTGGCTATGTTTACAACTACAGAGGACACTATCCAGACAGCTAGCTGGCTATGTTTACAAGATACAGAAGGACATTACTCCAGACAGCTAGCTGGCTATGTTACAAGATACAGAGGAACATTTACTCCAGACAGCTAGCTGGCTATGTTTATAAGATACAGAGAGGACGTAGTTACTCCAGACAGCTAGCTGGCTATGTTTATAAGATACAGAGGACATTACTCCAGACAGCTAGCTGGCTATGTTTATAAGATACAGAGGGACATTACTCCAGACAGCTAGCTGGCTATGCTTTACAAGATACAGAGAACATTACTCCAGACAGCTAGCTGGCTATGTTTATAAGATACAGAGGACATTAACTCCAGACAGCTAGCTGGCTATGTTTATACTACGTACAGAGGACATTACTCCAGACAGCTAGCTGGGCTATTTTAAAGACGTACAAGGGAACATTACTCCAGACAGCTAGCTGCTATGTTACAAGATACAGAGAACATTACTCCAGACAGCTAGCTGGCGATGCTTATAAAGATACAGAGGACATTACTCCAGACAGCTAGCTGGCTATGTTTATACTACTGTACAGAGACATTACTCCAGACAGCTAGCTGGCTATGTTTACAAGATACAGAGGGACATTTACTCCAGACAGCAGCTGGCTATGTTTTAAGATACAGAGGGACATTACTCCAGACACTAGCTGGCTATGTTTATAAGCTACGTACAGAGGACATTACTCCAGACAGCTAGCTGGCTATGTATTAAGCTACTGTACAGAGGACATTACTCCAGACAGCTAGCTGGCTACTGTTTTACATCTGGAAGACCAGAGACCAGATATGTTTTCCTGACAATCATTGAAGTTCTTTCAAATGGCACCCTACTGGTCTACATACTGCCCTACTTTAGACCAGAGCCCTATGGAAACCCCTATTCCCTATATCAGTGCCCTACTTTTAGACCAGAGCCCTATGGAACCCTATTCCCTATATAGTGCACTACTTTAGACCAGATGCCCTATTCCCTATATAGTACACTACTATAGACCAGAGCCCTATTCCCTATTTAGTGCACTACTTTAGACCAGAGTCTGATAGTGAATAGGCGCCATTTGGGAAGCAGATGTGCTGCTACCTCTGAGCAGAAACCAGTTGCTGGGTTTTGAATACTTATCTCCTCTCCTCATCTCTCCAAGCCTAGATGAACCCCACACGGTCCAGCCTTGAATCCATATCTCACTGGACTCTTCAGAACCGGTAGAACTAAATAATACTAAAATGATTGAACATGTAGATGTAACGTATGAAGGAGAAGGGTTGGTTATTGATCTTTGAGGAGAAAAGTCTTCGATGTGTAATTTAGTATATTCATCATTTACTTCTATAGGCTTCCTCGAGGGGGCTTCAGAAGTGTTTTGTGTTTTACAGCATCAACAAGGTTTAACTGAGAAGTTGAACAACTCTTCCTATGACTTGAAATGTTCTCCGGTTATGGCTGGTGGTGCCAATGAGCCAACCACCATTAAACGACCTCTAAAATACACTGAAGGAACCCCCCCCCCCCCCTAAACTGTGACTGACACTGCTGCATCCAATACAGTTTATAACCAGAACGAGGAAGTTAGAGAACAGTTCTGTTGAGTTTATAACGGTACATTTCTACCCGAGTTGTGCCCTGTAAAAACACAGTGCTGTGGACTTACAAACACAGTTTATTACAGTCAATTAGATTTCTTAGACAGGACAGTTATCAATAATAGTATATTTGTCACGACTTCGACCGAGGCAGGCTCTCCTTCCCGTTCGGGTGGCGCTCGGCGGGTCGTCGTCACCGGCCTATATCTGCCACGGATCCTTTCTCCCCCTCCCTATGTGTTGATGGGCGCACCTGTTTTGTATGAGGTGTTAATTAGTTGGGCTTATTTAGTCAGCCGGCCCGCCCGTTTCTTTGTGCGGGATTGTTTGTATGTAAGTAGGGTGTTGGTTTTGCTGCTCACTTTATCTGGACTGTGGCATTCCCCCCGTGTCTGGGGTAGTTTATTAGTGTACACCCAGTGTTAGTAGGGTGGCCTAGTTTGTCCGTGTTCATTAAAGAACATTTGTATTTGCACTGCTGCTCCTGCGCTTTTCCTTCACACTCCGACACCCAGGCCTTACAATATTAGATTTCTAGGACAGGACAGTTATAAATAATACTATATAGATTTCTAGACAGGACAGTTATAATAATACTATATTTAGATTTCTAGACAGGACAGTTATAAATATAAGTATATTAGATTTATAGACAGGACAGTTATAAATAATACGTATATTAGATTTCTAGACAGGACAGTTATAAATAATACTATATTAGATTCTAGACAGGACAGTTATAAAAAATACTATATAGATTAGACAGGACAGTTATAAATAATACTATATTAGATTTATAGACAGACAGTTATAATAATAGCTAATTAGATTTTAGACAGGACAGTATAAAATAACACTATATTAGATTTCTAGACAGGACAGTTATAAATAATAGTATATTAGATTTCTAACAGGACAGTTATAAATAAACTAATTAGATTTATAGACAGGACATTATAAAGAATAGTATATTAGATTTCTAGACAGTATTATTAGATTTCTAGACAGGGCAGTATAAATAATACTATATTAGATTTATAACAGTATATGTAGATTTATAGACAGGACAGTTATAAATAAACTATATTAGATTTCTAGACAGTAATGAGATTTCTAGACAGGACAGTTATAAATAATACTATATTAGATTTCTAGACAGACAGTTAAATAACATTAATTAGATTTCTATACTAGATATTTGATTTATTGACAGTACTGTACAGTTATAAATAACAGTATATTATTTCTTTACAGTATATTGATTATTGACAGTATTACAGTTATAATAATAGGTATATAGATTCAGACAGTCTATACAGTTATAAATAATACTATATTCGATTTCTAGACAGGACAGTTATAAATAATACTATATTAGATTTCTAGACAGGAACGGTTATAATAATAGTATATTAGATTTCTAGACAGGTACATCGTTATAAATAATAGTATAGTAGATTTCTAGACAGTACTGTAAAGTTATAAACTCAGTTCTGTGGACTTATAGAGTGCATAGTCCTGCTGACACCAATAGTATTGGAGAGTGGAGGAGCCCGACGCTGCTGTGTATTTCACAGGAAGTGAACTGTGAAACTAAAGGCTTTATTTTTAATCCCTCAGTATTTGGAGTTTTTGCTCTGAGACCTCTCTGCTCTCTTCCTCTCTCTCTGCTCCCTTCATCACTCTCTCTCCAGGGTCATAGAGAGAGCAGAGAGGGGAAGTATAGAGAGGTCTTCACAGCACTGAACGGACCACGGCCGCCTCTGGAGACACACTGTTTTTTCTATCCACAAACATCCGTCGGCTGTTCTCTCATGAGCTACTTTAGTGCCATTAATAACAGCAACACTTCTGAAGTCCAGAATAAAACCTCTAAAGTACAGTCATCCACTACATCTGTGTAGCCCACCTGTCTGATGCACAGCCACCATTTTGGCCAGAACGCTCACACACACATCAGCTATCATGGTGTTGAGGGTGAGTGATCTGTCTGATGCACAGCCACCATTTTGTGCCAGAACGCTCACACACATCAGCTCATGTGTTGAAGTGTGGAGTGATCTGTCTGATGCACAACCACCATTTTGTGCCAGAACGCCACCACACATCAGCTATCATGGTGTGATAGTGGAGTGATCTGTCTGATGCCGGCCTCACCATTTTGTGCCAGAACGCTCACCACACATCAGCTATCATGAGGTTGAGTGAGAGTGGATCTGTCAGTGAGGAGTTGAGGGGGATGATTACGTGGTCATAATGAAATTTATCCAGGACACTGAGGTAACACCTTTTTAGATCACATTAAATGTCAACAAAATCAGGACATCCATTTAACATCCCATCCCCAAGATGGCACCCTGCACAGGGCAATGTCACATCACTGGTGGGGCGGCAGCGTATAGCCTAGTGGTTAGAGCGTTGGACTAGATACCGAAAAGGATGCAGACGAATCCCCGAGCTTGACAAGGTACAAATCTGTCGTTGCCCTGAAACAAGGCAGTTAACCCACTGTCATTAAAATAAGAATTTTTGTCTTAACTGACTTAAAGGTTAAAATAAAAAATGTATAAAAAAACTGTCCATGAGCATTGGATTAGAAGACCAGACAAAAGAGTGCCTCCCTATGGCCCTCCAACACCACTTCCGCAGCATCTGGTCTCCCATCCAGGGAGCCGCCAGGACCAACCTGCTTAGCTTCAGCAGCAAGCCAGCAGTGGA
>NW_019950787.1:0-7391 GCF_002910315.2 Salvelinus sp. IW2-2015 | reverse complement strand
ACATCTTGGAGTTGTTGTACATAACCAGAAATCACCCTGGTACATGCTGACAGATGACTGACATCTATTAATAATAATAATAAATAATAGACTAATCAGATCCAGAAATGTTAGTTTAATACTTGTAGCGAGGAGACACCCATCTCCTCTCATCTCGTCATTCTACCTCTCTCCTCTCCTCTCTCTCTCCACTCTCTCTCTCTCTCTCTGTCTCTCTTCTTCTTGACTTTCCTCTCTCTTCTCATCTCATGTCTCTCCTCTCTCTCTCATCTGTCCTCATGTTCTGTTCTACTGTTTCTCTGCCTACCTGTCTACTCACAAAAACCCAACCCCACCCCGCCAGGGAACTCATGTATGCTTGCCATGTCCAAACATGACCCCAGTCACACATGAAAACCACATGTGACAGACACTCTTTAACATTCACTTATATTTCTTTTTGAGATAAATTGTATATGCTGCTGAAAAAACATTATATAACAATTTATAAAGCATTTATTAAGCATTTACAGCGGCTTATTCCTGAGCTATTATAAAGTGTTACCTAAACATGAATTTGTAATGCTTTCAAAACCTTGCGCTGCAAATTCCAACTGTATCCTACCATTCCAGTCTTCTCTTTTCTTTATGACGGTATTGGTTGTCTACGTTGTGTTACGGTTGACAGAGTGTCCCTGGCAGACAGAGTTGTCTGGTGTATAAATCGGGCTGTTTAGACTGGACGGGAGGGGATGGCGAGTGTTGCTGGGTTGTAGATGCCCAATACATTATCCAGGCCTGTTAGATATGTGTACACAACGCGCCTGCCCTGCCTGGCCACTCCACACGCCAACATGCACTCTGCCCCAATCCAGCGAGCCTCTGAGCACAAACAGACAAAAAAAGCGCTGCAGTTCCCTGTCCCTTCCCGACTAAGGACGAATGACAAAACCTTTAGACACCCAGATGGCCTTGCTTCCAGCTGGACCTCACGTTTATCTATCAATTCACTCTCTGTCTCTCTTCTCTCGTTCTGGTTCTCTTCCAATCCACCTGTCTCTCTGTCTCTCTGTCTCTCTCTCTCTCTCTCTCTTCTCTCTCTCTCTCTCTCTCTCTCTCTCACTCTCACTCTCACTCTCACTCTCACTTCTCCTCTCACTCTCACTCTCAACTCTCACTCTCACTCTCACTCTCACTGACTGACTGACTTGAGAGAAGACATTCATTCTCTTCTATGTTCTAGTCCAATGGTTCTCTTCATCCACGTCTAACTCTCTCTGTCTCTTTGCCCCTTTACCCTCTCTTACAGGTGGGTTTTTAACTTCCGCCCTCTGTGCGTCCCGTCCCATGGAGGTTCACACCACGGCTTCCCAGGACACACTAACTGCCCCCGCATGGCCAGCATGACAAGCCTGTTTTATTTTCTTTTTTGTTTTTTTCTTCACAAGGTACAATAACCCACGCACAAGAAACACACACGAAGTATGCAACTACACTGTGCATCCCCCCTCTCCATCTCTTTCATCTCTCTATATATATATATCTCTCTATATATATATCTTTATCTCTCTCTATATATAATATATATATATATCTTCTCTTAGTCTATATATTCTTATATCTTTCGTTTCTATCCATCTCTCATATATACAGGGGGAGAAACAAGTATTTGATACACTGCGATTATTTTGCAGGTTTTCCTACTATATCAAAGGCTCCAAAACCCCACTATGCAGTGTGTGTCGCAAACACGTGTGTCAAGATACTACATTGGTAACACGTATGATCTCAGTAATTGTGCAAAACCAAAGGTTTCAGATGTACCACATATTAAAAGGTTCTCGCTTTTCTGATGTATCAAATACTATGAGTGTAATCAATACAAATGCAAATTAATTACTTAAAAATCATTACAATGTGATTTTCTGGTATTTTGTTGAAGTGCTACCATATGATATAAAATTAGAGACCTCTACATTGCTTCTGTAAGTAGGAAAAACCTGCAAATCGGCAGTGTATCAAATACATCTGTTCTTCCCCAACTGTACTATATATATAATATATATATCCTCTCTCTATATATATATATAATATAATATATATCTCTCTCCTCTTATATTATAGATATATATATATTATATCTCTCCTCTCTCTATATTAGGATCTATATATATATATATATACTAATATATATATATATATATACTATATATAGTAAGATTATTATATATATAGTATATAGTAATATATATAATATATATATATACTATATATATATCTCTCTTCTCTCTCTCTCTTCTCCGTATATATATATATATACTCTCTCTCTCTCTACTCTCTCTATAATATAATATAATATAATAATATATATATATATATAATATACATACTATATTACATATATATACATCTCATCTATATATATCTCTCTCGCTATCTCTCTCTCTCTATATACACTGCTCAAAAAATAAAGGGAACACTAAAATAACACATCCTAGATCTGAATGGAGTGAAATATTCTATTAAAATCTTTTTGTCTTTACATAGTTGAATGTGCTACAACCAAAATCACACAAAAATTATCAATGGGAAATCAGAAATTTATCAAACCATGGAGGTCTGGATTTGGAGTCCCACTCAAAAGTTAAAGTTGGAAAACCACACTACTAGCTATCCAACTTTGATGTAATGTCCTAAAAACAAGGCAAAATGAGCTCAGTAGTGTTGGGTGGACTTCACGTGCCTGATGACCTCCCTACAACGCCGGCATGCTCCTGAGAGTGGCGGTTGTCTCCTGAGGGATTCTCCCCAGACCTGGACTAAAAGCATCGCAACTCCTGACAGTCTGTGGGTTGCAACGTGGCGTGTGGTGGATTGGAGCAGACACTGAATGTGTCCCAGATCTCTACAATTGATCAGGTCTGGGGGAACGGCAGGCCAGTCCATACGATCAATGCCTTCCTCTTGCAGACTTGCTGAAACACTCCAGGCCGACATTGAGGTCTAGGCATTCTCTATAAGCCAATTAGGAGGGAACCCAGGGCCAACCGCAGTCCAGCATATGGTCTTACAAGGGTTCTGAGGATCTTCATCTCGCTACCCTAATGGCAGTCAGGCTCACCTCTTAGCAGCACATGGAGGCTGCTGCGCCCCAAAGACAAAGCCACCCACAAACCATGACTGACCCACCTCGCCAAATCGTTCATGCTGAGGATGTGTGCAGGCAGCAGAACGTTCTCCTCGGCTGTCTCCAGACTCTGTCACGTCTGTCACGTGGCTCAGTGTGAACCGCTTTCATCTTAGAAGCCAGGGCGCCTCAGAGTGGGATATTTGCCAATCTAAGTGTTCTGGCAAAGCCAAACGCCTGCATGTGTTGCGGCCTGTAAAGCACAACCCCCAACCTGTGGACGTCGGGCCCTCATACACCCCATGGAGTCTGTTTCTACCGTATTTTGTAGCAGACACATGCACATTGTGGCCTGTGGGAGGTTCATTTTAGCAGGGCTCTGCAGTGCCTCCACCTGCTCCATCCTTGCCACAAGGCGGAGGTAGCGGCTGCGTGCTGGGTTTGTTTGCCCCTCCTACGCCTCTTCCACGTCTCCTCATGTCACATGGAGACCACTGTCGCCTGGTAGCGCCTCCATGCTCTGGACACTACACGACACACACAGCAAACCATTGCTTGCCACTCAGCTCTGCAATTGATGTGCGATCACTGGATGCAGCTGCACTACCTGAGGCCCCCAAAACCTTTCTTTTTGTGTGTATTGGGGGGGTAGTGACTCCGTCTCATGCTACACTAAGTGAAGCACCGCCAGCAAATTTCAAAAGACCAAACATCAGCCAGGAAGCATAGGAATGAGAAGTGGTCTGTGTCACCACCTAGCAGAACCACTACCTTTTTGGGTCGTCTTGTCTAATGTGCCTATAATTTCCAAACCCTTAGTACTATTCCCATTGCAACAACAGAAAAGTAGAGTCCATTTAATATGTAAAATCACAGTGATTGACTCCTAAGTTGTTTGATTTCAGCAAAAAAAGTGTGATTACTTAGAGAGGTTAACATCTATTTGTATTTAAGTGTTCCACTTAACTTATTAGAACCGAGAATGTATATAATATAATATCTACATAGCATTATAATCTCTATCTATCTCTCTCTACATAATATAATACCTGTAATATAAGTCAAATAAATACAACTATTTATATATATCTTTCTTTCTCTCCAGCGATTCGCAGTTAACTCTCAGCCAAGCCTGTTCTTATCGTGTGTTGTCGCCGACGACAGACTCGTCTGACAGCTCTAGACCTGATAGCCTTCCTAGCCACGGAGGACGACCCCAAACAGTTGATGCACCAGACGAGACTCAGGTGACCAGGCTTTATACTTGTTACCTCCTAAGTGAACTAACCCTGTAATCAGGAGCTGTGACATCTAAAGTATTTCTCTCTCTCGCTCGCTCTGTCCTTTTCTCTCTCTTAGTCTCTCTCTTCTGCTATCTCCTCCTGACTGTTCTTCTATTCTCCAGTGCTTCCTAATTCCTCGTCTCTGCTTGACTGCTTGTGTGCTTCTCTCCTTATACTCCATCAGTGTTCATCCCTTCACTCTCCGATTCGTCTCTTTAAGCAGGCTAGTTTAGTGTAATTTACAGAGGGAAGCTCAAATCAAACCTTTTAAAGGAAACGCCTGTGTCATATCCCATTTATTTTCTCTGCATACTACAGGATATATTCCAAGATGAAGAAAATGTGCTCTTGCAATAAAAGCATGGGCTAGTAATTACCTTTAACATGTGGTCTGACATGTAGGGCCATACAACAAGGAGAATTTCTGAAAATTACAAACACTCACACACACACTAGCTTAATGCTCTCTCTCCTTGCTATCTCCTACTCACACACCACACATTTAAAAAACAGTAAAACAATGTAATTTGCTTTCCAAAACCTTTTGCAAACAGCGAGAGAAGCTGAGCAATGCGGTGTTGGATGTGGATAACAGAGAGCTGAGCCCTGAGCATGTTGTGATGATGCTGATAACATTACAGAAGTTTCGTTCTGTGTGATCAATACCCTTACATATCTGAGGCCTCTATATGAAGCTCACAAGTAGCTTGGGAGAGTACCGTATGATAAAAGGATGGATATTCACATGTATTTAATTGGAAGTGTAACACTGCACTCAGCCTTCAACAACCAAGCCTGTGGTCATTGAGTGTGAACATGAACGAAAAAATATCATATGTCTCTAGATGACTGAACGTTCATAACGTCCCAACTCGTTAAAAAATACACACCACAAACACTACCACACACACACAACACACACACCACCACACACACACACACACAAACACACTACACACACACACCACCACACACAACACAACACACACACACACAGACCACAAGCACACTTAGTAAAATACTGTATAATATTTTTTTATGGTTATTTAAACTAAGCACAGCGAGTCAGTTACAGAATGACAAATTCTATTTTACCAAATGACAGGATGCCAGGAATCAGTGGGTTAACTTCCTTGTTCAGGTGCAAATAACGACAGAATTTTTACATGTTTAGCGCGGGAGGGTAGGTGTTGTTGGCGATCTTGCAACCTTCGGTGAAACAATAGTATCCCAAACGCCGAGCTCTAAACCCACCTAGACTACCTGCATAGTGATTGTAGCAGAAGAATAAAATCCCAATAGTCAATATGAAAATCAACCTATATTACATACCTCGATGCCCTGTGCTGACATTCCCGTAGCCTCTGTTTGTCTATGTGTTTTACCAGTCTGGTGTGTTTGTTCTTTTCCCTTGTTCTTGTGTGTCTGTGGTGGTTGTTGTGTGTGGTCGCCTTTTCTGTGGAACAGGTCACAAATCTTGCTTGCGTGTTGGTCCCGATGTGCACCTGATGGCTGGTCGTGTTTTGGAAAACAGTGTTGGATTTGTGTGTGTGTGTCGTGTGTCGTGTGATGTGTGTGTGTGTGCTCACGTGTGTGAGAACCTGACATTTACTGTATGTGTATTTTTAGCCCTGGGTGTGTTGAACTGGCCATGCAGTGTGTTTGTTCCAGTGATATATGCTGCTCCCTGCTGTGTTTCTGTACTGGCCGTGTAGCTGCTGGAGTCCCTGTGGTTTGAGTGACAGGCGGCTGGCGCTAGCTGCCTCAGTCTCAGTGGGGGTCCCTCCATCCCGCCCTCCGTCTCCTCTCTGCCCGAGTTAGCCTTATGATCTCTCTATTACTTCCTCTGCTGCAGTTAGCTCTTCTCCCGCCTTCCTTCCTCTGTGAACATGTACCCCTCGTCCTCCCTGTAACTTCCCCTGTAAAACCCTCTCAAATGTTTTGCTTGCTCTGTCCCACATGTTTTCAGTTTTTTTCTCCACCTCCCTATTCTCCACTCCTTCCGTAGCCCCCTTCCATGCTCATGTCCAACAATGTCTTCTTCGTCATGAATGTGTCTTCTAGTCCTACACTGTGTAATGGTTTACTGTATCTCTATTGGTCAAGAAGATAAGGTCTCATGCTGTGATTGGTTAATGTTACCCAGATGACAGACATCATCGCCATGGTGAGGGAGTCCAACCTGAAGCTGATGTTGGCGTTTGGTATCGGCATGCATCACACTGGACTACACGAGAGAGACAGGAAGACTGTGGAGGAACTGTTTGTCAACTGCAAGATCCAGGTAGGACCCTGATAGGTCCAGGTAGAACCATGTAGGACCCTGATAGGTCCTAGTAGACCCAGGTAGAACCCTGATAGGTCCAGGTAGCACCCTGACAGGTCCAGGTAAACCCAGGTAGGACCCTGATAGGTCCAGATAGAACCAGGTAGGACCCTGACAGATCCAGGTAGATGCAGGTAGGACCTTTACAGGTCCAGGTAGAACCTGGTTGGACCCAGACAGGTCCAGGTAAACCCAGGTAGGACCCTGACAGGTCCAGGTAGTACCTGGTAGAACCCTGACAGGTCCAGGTAGAACCAGGTAGGACCCTGATAGGTCCAGGTAAACCCAGGTAGGACCCTGACAGGTCCAGGTAGAACCTGGTAGGACCCTGACAGGTCCAGGTAGGACCCTGACAGGTCCAGGTAGAGCCAGGTAGGACCCTGACAGGTCCAGGTGGGATAGGACCCTGATAGGTCCAGGTGGGATAGGACCCTGATAGGTCCAGGTGGTATAGGACCCTGATAGGTCAAAGTGGGATAGGACCCTGATAGGTCCAGGTGGGATAGGACCCTGATAGGTTCAAGTGGGATAGGACCCTGATAGGTCCAAGTGGGACCCAGGTAGGTCCCTGATAGGTATAAGTGGGACCCAGGTAGGACCCTGATAGGTCAAGGTGGGACCCAGGTATGACCCTGACAGGTCCAGGTGGGACCCTGACAGGTCCAGGTAGAACCAG
>NW_019950786.1:0-7392 GCF_002910315.2 Salvelinus sp. IW2-2015 | reverse complement strand
AGCTAACCATGCTACTGGATTGGTTTCCCAGAGTTGTGAAGTTATTATGTTGTCTAAAGTTTCAAATGTTTATTTTTTATTTAACCTTTATTAACGAGGCAAGCTACCATGTTAATTATAAATACTGTAACAGGTAATCATTATATTACTGTAACAGGCAATCATATTTTACTGTAACATGTAATCATTATATTTACTGTAACAGGTAATCATATTTACTGTAACATGTAATCATTATATTTACTGGACATGTAATCATTATAATTTAGTGTAACAGGTCTGTACGTTCCTGACCTGTTTTCCCTTGTTTGTATTATTTAGTATGGTCAGGGCGTGAGTTGGGGTGTGTCTATGTGTGTTTCTATGTGGATTTTGTGTTCGGCCTGGTATGATTCTAATCAGAGGCAGCTGTCAATCGTTGTCCTTGATTGAGAATCATACTTAGGCAGCCGGGGTTTCACGTGTGGGGTGTTTGTTCCTGTGTTAGTGTTTCGCCACACGGGACTGTTACGGTATGTTCGTTTGTTTTTTGTATCGCATATTGTTTTCGTGTCTATTAAATTACCATGGAACATTACCACTCTGCAAATTGGCCTCCGACCTTCTCGCCTCTCCTCGTCCGATGGAGGAGACGACTTAGACTGCCGTTACAGAAAACACCCACCACCAAGGACCAAGCAGTGGAAAGGACAGCAAGCAGCAGCGGCAAGAGAGAACAGGACGCATGGACTTGGGGAAGGAGATCCTGGACGGAAGAGGGACCCCGGGCAGACCGAGTGGAGTGTCGCCGTCCTAAGGCAGAGTTGAGGCAGCGAAAGGCAGAAGGCGGCTGGTATGAGGAGCAGCCGCGGCGACGCGGCTTGGAAAGCCCGAGAGTCAGACCCAAAAATGTCTTGGGGGGAGCCACACGCGGATTTGGCTCAGCGTCCGCTACCCGGCTTAGCCACCACTCCGCGTGTGCCACCCAAGACAGTTTTTGGGTCTCTGACTCTCGGGCTTTCAACCGCATCGCCGCGGAGTGCTTACCGTGGAGTGATGAGGGCGGTCGTGTACTGGTCAGACAGCCGTGGTTATCGGTGGAACGCACGGTGGCTCCCAATACGAGGCTATTCCCACCTCGCCGCACTGGCCAGGCTAGAGTTGGGCATCGAAGCCCGGGTGCATGAAGCCGCCAACGCATTGGTTCCAGTGCGTCTCCTTCGGGCCGGCGTACAAGCACCAGCCTTACAAATGGTGTCGCCCGGTTTTCGCACCGCATTAGTTCCAGTGCGTAGCTATTCCACCGTCGCCGCACCTGGCAGGCTACGGGGCGAACATTCCAACCGGGTAAGGTTGGGCAGGCTCGGGTGCTCAAGAGCTGTGGTGACTCCTTCCACGGTCCGGTATATCCGGGTGCCGACCTCCCACGTACCGAGGTCCTCTGGTGGCAGCCCCCCGCACCAGGCTGTCTTTTCGGGTTCTATTCTACAGTTGCTCCCTGCCGTGTCCAGCGCTGTAAGAGCCCCCCCCTCCTCTTCTCCAGTGCAGCAGAGTCCTCGCATCTGCCAGAAGCTGTCTGACTGTCTGCCTGCCCAGAACTGTCTGAGCTGCCTGCTGCCAGCCGCTTGTCTGAGCTGCCTTTGCCAGCCCAGCGCTGTCTGAGTGCCTGCCTGCCCCAGCACATCTGAGCTGCTGCTGCCCAGTCGCCGTCTGAGCCTGCCTGCCTGCCCCAGCGTACAGCGCCCGTGCTGTCCCGAGCCGTCAGAGCGCTCCGTCTGTCCCGAGCGTCACGAGCCCGTCCGTCAGTCAGGAGCCGCTAGAGCGTCCGTCAGTCAGTGCCGGCTAGAGCCGTCCTCAGTCAGGAGCTGCCAGCAGCCGCCAAGCCAGCCAGAGAGCTGCCAGAGCGCCAGCCAGGCCAGGACCTGACCAGACCAGCCAGCCCAGGAGCTGCCAGAGGTCCTGGTCAGCCAGGACCTGCCAGAGCAGCCGCCAGGAGCTGCCAGACGCAGCCAGCGCCGGGAGCTGCAGAAGCCAGCCAGCCAGGAGCTGGCCAGCCCACGCCAGGCTGCCAGAGCCAGCCAGCCAGGATTGCCAGAGCAGCCAGGCCAGGGAACCTGTCAGAGCTGTCAGTCAGCAGGACCTGCCAGAGGCCAGCCAGGACCTGCCAACGCTGTCAGTCAGCCATGGGACTGCCGGAGCTGTCAGTCAGCCAGGAACCTGCCAGAGCTGCCTGTCAACCGGCGATGCCGCGAATTGCCGTTTTACTCCGGCGCTGCCGAGTCGTCTTTCACTCCGGTGCCTGCCGGAGTATCCTGTCCATTCGGAGCCCATGGCTAGGGTCCCAGGCAAGGTCGGCGGCGAGGATCGCCGCTCACAAGAGCCAACGGGGGCGATAAGGAGGGACAAAAACATTGTTGAAGTTGGGTCCACGTCCCGCGCCAGAGGCCGCCACCGCGGACAGACGCCCCTTCCGACCCTCCCCTAGAGTTTTAGGTGGTGCGCCGGAGTTTCGCACCTTGAGGGGGGGTTCTGTCCGTTCCTGGACGCTGTTTTCCCTTGTTTTGTATTTATTTAGTATGTGCAGGGCGGAGTTGGGGTGGGTTGTCTATGTGTGTTCTTTCCTATGTGGGATTTTGTGTTCGGCCGGGGGTATATTCTCAATCAGAGGCAGCTGGTCCAAAAAAAAAACAAATCGCTTGTCCTTGATTGAGAATCTGTAGCTGTAGCAGCCGGGGTTGCACGTTACATGTTACAGTAAAACTAATGATTACAAAGGTAGCGTTAGACAACATAATACCAGCTCATCCCAGGCAGGTACCTATTTGTTTCTGTTTCTATTTTAGTCATTTAGCAGACACTCCTATCTAGAGGGTAAGAGCTGCTTGTCTGGAAACTTAACTTCCTCTCTCTCTGAGTATCCAATGGTACACTGTCTGGACWACGKCTCCTGACTACACCACATCATCTGTAGAGCAATTATTGATCCTTSGTTGGGCAATTAGATGTATCTCTGACATGGCTACTATGCAGTTACTGTGTATGATATCAAAATAACACTGAAATTGTGAAATATTAATAATGCTCTTTTTGTGGAAAAAATGCCTGGAATTTCAGCCTGTTCAGGTGGGATGGAACTTTTGGCCCATGTCATGACGTCACAATGTGATCTGATTATAATAGACCAATGACTGTTCATCTGGGTAATGGGGTGGGCTCTAGACCATACTATCAGCCAATCATGTCTGTGTATGTAAATATCTTCAAATCTGTTTCCTAATGCCCACACGATCAGGCAGAGCATTTCAACAGGCTGAGCATTTCAAGAGCCAAAGGAGGCTTAGGGAAATAAATGATTAAAACAGTTATTTTCATTAAATAAACACACATAGTGATTGATGAGACATACAGTGATGATTTAAAAATAACATGGGGACTTTATCTGTGTAAATAATCATTMCAATTTCATTTGAAAGGGGGAGATACGTTGACAAGCCTCTCAGGGTTTTTTCCACCTCTCCTGCACATGCTATTTTCCTTTCAAACATTCATCATATTGTTTTCTATTTTCTTGTATGCAAAAAAAAGTATCCCTGTAACACAAATCAAAATAACTCCAGCACACAATTCTACCTCAGCAGCATGGTCAACATTTATCAAGACAAAAGAGACCGATCCACTCACCTGCACGTCGTCTGAGCTTGGTTCGTAGCTGGCCCTCTTGAAGGTATCMGTCACGTTTCTGAGTATCTCCACAGAGGACAGCAGGTCTCCAGCGTAGAAGTTCCTTCTCTGGGTGAGATCCAGCAGGGTCTTGGTCACCTGAGACATCCCGTCCCCCGCCAACTTCCCCTGGCCCTTAGCTAGATGGCCCTGGATGCTCCAGAAGAAGAAATGAACTATGAGGCCTTGTATGTTCTCTACACTATATCACAGTGTATTACTACAGTATTACTACATTGATGGATTCTCTACACATATCACAGTATATTACTATAGTATTACTACATTGAATGTTCTCTACACTATATCACAGTATATTACTACAGTATTACTACATTGTATGTTCTCTACACTATATCACAGTGTTTACTACAGTATTACTACATTGATGGATTCTCTACACTATATCACAGTGTATTACTATAGTATTACTACATTGATGGATTCTCTACACTATATCACAGTCTATTACTACAGTATTACTACATTGATGGATTCTCTACACTATATCACAGTATATTACTATAGTATTACTACATTGATGATTCTCTACACTATTATCACAGTGTTTTACTACAGTATTACTACATTGATGGATTCTCTACACTATATCAACAGTGTATTTACTATAGTATTACTACATTGATGGATTCTCTACACTATATCACAGTCTATTACTACAGTATTACTACATTGGTGGATTCTCTACACTATATCACAGTATATTACTATAGTATTACTACATTGATGGATTCTCTACACTATATCACGTGTTACTATAGTATTACTACATTGATGGATTCTCTACACTATATCACAGTGTATTACTACAGTATTACTACATTGAATGATTCTCTACACTATATCACAGTATATTACTACAGTATTACTACATTGATGGATTCTCTACACAATATCACAGTATATTACTACAGAATTACTATATTGAATGATTCTCTAACTATATCACAGTATATTACTACAGTATTACTACATTGATTGATTCTCTACACTATATTACAGTATATTACTACAGTATTACTACATTGAACGATTCTCTACACTATATTACAGTGTATTACTACAAGTATTACTCATTGAATGATTCTCTAAACATATCACAGTATATTGTAAGTCTCTATAGTGTGGTTTAAACGGGTCTACATTAACATCAGCTGTAGTGTAGAGAGAGTAGAGGTATGTCAGTAGTAGCAGGGGTAGAGAGAGAGTAGAGGTATGTCAGTAGTAGCAGGGTAGAGAGAGTAGAGGTATGTTAGTAGTAGCAGAGTAGATAGAGTATGTGCAGGGTAGAGAGAGGTAGGTATGTTATGTCAGTAGCAGTGGTAGAGAGAGAGTAGAGTATGCTTAGTAGAGCAGCGTAGACAGCCGAGTGTAGCTAGACCAGGAGAGGAGTAAGAAGGTATGTCCAGTAGTAGCAGGGTAGAGAGAGAGTAAGAGGTATGTTAGGTAGTACGCAGGGTAGAGAGAAGTAGAGGTATGTTCAGTGTAGCCAGGGTATGAGAGAGAGTAGAGGTATGTCGTAAGTAGCAGGGTAGAGAGAAGAGTAGAGGTATGTTAGTAGTAGCAAGGGTAGAGAAGAAGAGTAGAGGTATGTTTTAGTAGTAGCAGGGTAAGAGAGCGAGTAGAGGTATGTCAGTAGTAGCAGGGTAGAGAGAGGTAGAGGTATGTCAGTAGTTAGCAGGGTAGAGAGAAGCAGTAGAGGGTATGTTAGTAGTAGCAGTAGAGAGAGAGTAGAGTATGTCAGTAGTAGCAGGGGTAGAGAGAGAGTGAGGTATGGTTAGTAGTAGCAGGGTAGAGAGAGAGTAGAGGCATATGTCAGAGTAGCAGGATAGAGAGAGTAGAGGGTATGTTGTCAGTAGTAGCAGGTAGAGAGAGGTAGAGGTATGTCATTAGGTAGCAGGGTAGAGAGAGTAGAAGGCTATGTTAGTAGTAGCAGGGGTAGACGAGAGAGAGTAGAGGTATTGTTCTAGTAGCTTGAGCCAGGGTTAGAGAGAGAGCTATAGCTATGTCAGTAGTAGAGGGTAGAGAGCAGTAAGGATATGTTACTAGTAGCGCAGGTCGTAGAGAGAGTAGAGTATGTCTAGTTAGGCAGCGGTAAGAGAGTAGAGTTATGTCAGTATAGCAGGTAGAGAGAGTAGGTTATGTCAGTAGTAGCAGGCTAGAGAAGAGTAGAGTATGTTAGAGTAGCAGGGTAGGAGAGTAGAGGTCCACTGTCTAGTAGCAGCACGGGTAGAGAGAGAGTAGAGGTATGCAAGTAGTAGCAGGGGTAGAGAGAGTAGAGGTATGTCAGTATGTAGCGGGTTAAGAAGAGTAGAGGTATGTTAGTAGTAGCAGGTAGAGAGAGTAGAGTATGTCCAGCTAGTAGCAGGGTAGAGAGAGAGAGAGGTTATGTCAGTAGTTAGCAGCGGTACGAGAGAGTTAGCAGGTATGTCAGTAGTAGCAGCGGTAGACAGAGTAGTAGAGTATGTCAGTAGTAGGCAGGTGAGAGAGAGTAGAGTATGTAGTAGTAGCAGCGGTACGAGAGTAGAGTATTTCAGTAAGTAGCAGGAGGTAGAGAGAGAGAGGTATGTCCAGTTAGTAGCAGGTAGGAGAGTAGAGGTATGTTAGTAGTAGCAGGGTAGAGAGAGTAAGGTATGTCAGTATAGCAGGGTAGAGAGAGAGTAGAGGTATGTCAGTATAGCAGGTAGAGAGAAGTAGAGGATGTTTAGTAGTCTAGCAGGGTAGAGAGATAGAGGTATGTTAGTAGTCGCAGGGTAGAGAGAGTAGAAGGTATGTCAGTATAGCAGGGTAGAGAGAGTGAGGTATCTGTAGTCATAGCAGGTAGAGAGAGTAGTAGAGTAGTCAGTAGTAGCAGGGTAGAGAGAGTAGAGGTATGTTAGTAGTAGCAGGGTAGAGAGAGTAGAGGTATGTTAGTAGTAGTCCCATACACGAGGTAGAGAGCAGTAGCGGTATGTTAGTACGTAGCAGGGTAGAGAGAGAGTAAGGTATGTCAGTAGGAGCAGGGTAGAGAGAGTGTAGAGGTATCGTTAGTTAGTAGCAGGGTAGAGAGAGTAGAGGTATGTTAGTAGTAGCAATGGTAGAGAGGAGGTAGAAGGTAGTGTTAGTAGCTAGCAGGGTAGAGAGAAGAGTAGAGGTATGTTGTAGTAAGCAAGGGTAGAGAAGAAGTAGAGTATGTTAGTAGTACGCAGGTAAGAGAGAGAGGTATGTTCAGAGTAGTCAGGGTAGAGAGAGATGAGGTTAATGGTCATAGTAAGCAGGGTAGAGAGAGTAGAGGTATGTCAGTAGTATAGCAGGGTATGAGAGAGAGAGGTATGTTACTAGTAGCAGGGTAGAGAGAGTAGAGTATGTTAGTGTAGCAGGTGTAGCAGAAGAGAGAGGTATGTCAGTAGTGCAGGGTAGAGAGAGTAGAGTATTCAGTTAGTAGCGCAGAGTGTAGGAGGGCGAGCAGGAGGTATGTCATAGTAGCAGGGTAGAGCAGAGAGAGGATAATGTTACTAGTAGCAGCGGAAGAAGAGTAGAGGCTATGTCAGAGTCAGTAGCAGGGTAGGAGAGAGTGAGAAGGTATGTCAGTAAGTAGCAGGGTAGAGAGAGAGAGGTATGTTAGTAGTAGCAGGGTAGAGAGAGTAGGGGTATGTTCAGTAGCAGCAGGTAGAGAGAGTAGAGGTATGCAGT
>NW_019950785.1:12684-20078 GCF_002910315.2 Salvelinus sp. IW2-2015 | reverse complement strand
GGGCCAAAAATCTATTATACTAATAATTTGGAAATCAATCAATCCGCCATCAGGGATGGGGTGTGGTCGGGGATGGGGTATGGTCAAGGGATGGGGGTGTAGGTCAGGGATGGGAATATGGTCAAGGATGGGGGTGTGGTCAGGGATGGGGGTGTCGGGGATGGGGGTGTGGTCAGGGATGGGGTATGGTCAAGGATGGGGTGTGGTCAGGGATGGGAATATGGTCAAGGATGGGGTGTGGTCAGGGATGGTGTCGTGGTGTCAGGGATGGGGGTATGGTCAAGGATGGGGTGTGGTCAGGGATGGGGGTATGGTCAAGGATGGGTGTGGGTCGGGATGGGGTGTGGTACGGGGATGGGGGTGTGGTCAGGGATGGGTATGGTCAAGGATGGGGGTGGTCAGGGATGGAATATGGTCAAGGATGGGGGTGTGTCGGGGATGGGGGTGTGGTCAGGGATGGGGTGTGGTCAATGATGGGTTGGTCGGATGGGGTGTGGTCAACATGACATCTCCTCTTTTCTCCACAGGCACTGCACAGGGGTGAGCAGTGAAAAGTACCCAACTGATGTTCTCTGTTTAGTGAGTCCACCAGATCAGAGGCAGTAGGGATGACCAGGGTTCTCTGTTTAGTGAGTCCACCAGATCAGAGGCAAAGCTAATCCTATTTACAGCAGAAAATGTTTTGTCTTTGTAAAAACAAACACACCCATCAATTTTTTGTTGATAAATGTATTTAATCAGGCCATGTTTGTGTAATGTCCACATGTAGCCTGCACTGTAGGGATGTTAGTTCTGGGATCTGTCCCCGGAAAGATCTAACAGTGGACATAAGGAGAGACAAGACCAGGCAAAACTAGCCAGTTATAGAATATTGTATTGACAGCTGAGCTAACTGAAGACCGGCATTCAACTTGCAGTTGTTGATATTGTTTCCACGGTAACATGTCTTTACATGTGATAAAACTTGCAAGCTACTTTTGTAGCAAGGTGTTGTAGAATAAGAGTCTCATGAAATACATTCCAGACACGGGTACCTCTTGCTACAGTATCTTGGCATAACTGCGATTTGACAGAGAAATATCAGCTAGCTAGAAAGGCTACACAAGCTGTAGCTATCCCCAAGCTATGCTAGCTAGCTATTTCAATTGGATTAACAACCAGTAAACTAAGGCCATTTGTTTGATCCAATTATTAGCAATCCCAATTAGCTGTTGTCAAGGCAGCAGCTACTGTTCCTGTGTCCAAACACATTAAGGCACTTACATCAAATCAAATCAAATTTTATTGGTCACATACACATGGTTAGCAGATGTTAATGCAAGTGTAGCGAAATGCTTGTGCTTCTAGTTCCGACAGTGCAGTAATTCTAACAAGTAATCTAACAATTCCCCAACAACTACCTAATACACACAATCTAAAGGGCAAATGAGAATATGTACATGTAAATATATGGTTGACCGATGGCCAAGCGGCATAGGCAAGGTGCAATAGATAGTATAAAATGCAGTATTACATATGATATGAGTAATGTAAGATATGCAAACATTATTAAAGGGGCATTATTTAGAGTGCATTGTTTTAAAGTGACTAGTGATCCATTTATTAAAGTGGCCAATGATTGAGTCTCAATGTAGCAGCAGCCTCTCTGAGTTAGTGATGGCTGTTTAGCAGTCTGATGGCCTTGAGATAGAAGCTGTTTTCAGTCTCTCGGTCCCAGCTTTGATGCACCGTACTGACTTCGCCTTCTGGATGGTAGCGTGTGAACAGGCAGTGGCTCGGGTGGTTGTTGTCCTTGATGATCATTTTGGCCTTCCTGTGACATCGGGTGTTGTAGGTGTCCTGGAGGGCAGGTAGTTTGCTCCAGGTGATGTGTTGGGCAGACCGCACTACCCTCTGGAGAGCCTTGCGGTTGAGGGCGGTGCAGTTGCCGTACCAGGCTGTGATACTGCCCGACAGGCTGCTCTCAATTGTGCATCTGTAAAAGTTTGTCAGGGTTTTGGGTGACAAGCACCCATTTCTTCAGCCTCCTGAGGTTGAAGAGGCGCTGTTGTGCCTTCTTCACCACACTGTCTGTGTGGTGGACCATTTCAGTTGTCAGTGATGTGTATGCCAAGGAACTTGAAGCTTTCCACCTTCTCCACTGCGGTCCTGTCGATGTAGATAGGGGGTGCTGCCTATGCTGTTTCCTGAAGTCCACGATCATCTCCTTTGTTTTGTTGACGTTGAGGAGAGGTTGTTTTCCAGGCACCACACTCCCACATATAAAACTAAAGCTAAAAACAGTACATCATAACATTATTACACCACTACATCTCTACAATACATGTTTAATACCACCATACAGCAATATCACAATGTACATGTGTGTGTAGAGTGCGTGTGTCTAGAACAGCTTGTAGCCTACTTAGTTAGAAAACAACACAATTTCAGTCAAATATCTGGAAACAAGGCCAACTTAAATTACCAACACAGATAAGTCAAATAACTGGAAACAAGGCCAACTTAAATTACCAACACAGATAAGTCAMTATTATATTTATTATGTTGAGATTGCAACTAATTTCCATCTAATATGTGAGAATGTCATTTCAGTTTGTCATTCCTTACCTCAAAGAGGGCAATATCATGAATCCAGCCCCCTCACCCACACGTACTCATTAACCATTCAGATGCTGATTTTAGCCCGTTTAAAAAAGGAGATTCAACATTAGGTTTCACCTGGCAACAATTGTTTTCAGAAGTACATTTATTGGTTTGATTTGTCTGTGACTGTTTGTTTTGGAAACAGTAAGCAGGTCACTGATCAACATACAGTACATCTGGAGACGTACACTCAGTTCAGTAACAACTTCATWTGATGGCCTGTATTCATAAAACGTCTCAGAGTGCTGATCTAGGATCAGGTCCCCCCTTGTCCATGTAATCTTATTCATTATGATGTAAAAGGCTAGACTGATCCAGGGTCAGCACTCCTACTATGAGACACTTTGTGAATGTATCTCACACACAGAAAGCWACACATCTTCACAGATATCAAATAGAAAATAAGAATAACAGCCATAATGAGGACAATAAACWTAGATTATTACRAGAACAATAAATATGGTTTTGATTTAAGTGCTGGTAGGATGGTGAAATGGGAAAGATTTGTCGACGTTAAGGGAGAGTGATTGCATTACACACAGCCAATGCAAGGATTTCCCAGACATGATGGGAACGTTCATAGGATAACCAATCAGAACACACTGTTCACGTACAGTATCTCAGGGCGCTGCTCTAAGAATACGACGACAGACTCTGTGATGAAACACATAACTGGGGCCTTGGTTTTAATCATCCTTGTGGATATGCCCATTTAATAAATGAAACCATTTTCATTTTCTAAACAATGAATCATGTTCTTACAGCAGCCTGTCACTGTCTATGACTCCATTRCCCAGAGTGCATCTCTTCTCTCATTCTGAGGTACTCTGTTGTCTTTTCACCATCCCTGCCTGTCTACAGCCATAGGTCCTGACCTGTACCCACATCCACTGTGGTGTGGTAGGACTCTCCTCTACTTAAAGCCATCCTCATGGTCTTCAGTACCAGACACTTTCTTTGCTCATCCCTCCATACTTTCTCCCCTCTGTTCTATCTGTCTCGTCATCCCGCCATCCCTCTGTCCTGGGCTTGTCTGTCTGTCGTTCCCTCCTCCATGGCCCAAGGGGGTTATCTATGGAGCTCTCCAGAGTCATTGGGACTCTTTGGGGACGTATAGGGTGGTAGGGAGGTGGGCCGGGGGCCTGAGGCCTTGCCATTGTCCTTCTCCTCCTCTCCCTCCACTCCTACTCCTCTTTCTCCTCCACCTCTTCCCTCTGTTCTGTCAGTCTCGTCGGAACCACCCCGCCCGTCCTCGCTGGACTCGGCGACGTCTGATCCCTCCGACTCAGAGAGCAGCTCCCCGTCGCGGTACTCRGTCCCTTCCACCCCCTCGCCGTCCCTCTCCTCCCCCGCCTCCCCCTCCCCTGCATGGCTCATCTGGRTGGTGCTGTTGTGGTGCTTGACGTGGTAGCGCTGGTTCTGGAAGAACTTGACCAGGGTGTGCTTGGGAAGGTCCAGCTGGGCCGACAGGGTGTGGATAGCCTCCTGGTCAGGGTAGAGGCCCACGTCACCGATGAAGCTCTGCAGGATGGCCAGAGCCTCCAGGGAGATCCGGGTACGTGACCGCAGCTTTTTGGACCCACCACTGGAGCTGCCACTCACGCTGCCGTTGTCCTTGCCTCGAGTCCCATCCGAGTTGTGGCCCCTGRGGCCAGGCGTGGGAGTGAGGAGAGGGGATGGGTCCCGCATGKGAGATGGGGATGGGGCCTTCCTTGGAGGTAAGGGCTGCCTGTGCAGTGCCTGTGGAGAAAAAGAGGAGATGTCATGTTGAATCCCATTAGAGCAGACTGTCAACATAGGAAATCAGTCCACATTCTCTAAGTAATAATCAGTTATATCTAAGTAAATAATCAGTCTATACTCTAAGTAATAATCAGTCCATTCTCAAAGTAATAATCAGTCCATTCTCTAAGTAATAATCAGTCTATACTCTAAGTAATAATCAGTCCATTCTCAAAGTAATAATCAGTCCATTCTCTAAGTAATAATCAGTCTATACTCTAAGTAATAATCAGTCCATTCTCAAAGTAATAATCAGTCCACATTCTCTAAGTAATAATCAGTCTATTCTCTAAGTAATAATCAGTCTTATCTAAGTAATAATCAGTCCATTCTCAAAGT
This sequence comes from Salvelinus sp. IW2-2015, assembly GCF_002910315.2. Taxonomy (NCBI): domain Eukaryota; kingdom Metazoa; phylum Chordata; class Actinopteri; order Salmoniformes; family Salmonidae; genus Salvelinus; species Salvelinus sp. IW2-2015. The sequence continues at coordinate 15,314 of NW_019950785.1, read as the reverse complement.
AATAATCAGTCCATTCTCAAAGTAATAATCAGTCTATACTCTAAGTAATAATCAGTCTATACTCTAAGTAATAATCAGTCCATTCTCAAAGTAATAATCAGTCTATACTCTAAGTAATAATCAGTCTATACTCTAAGTAATAATCAGTCTATACTCTAAGTAATAATCAGTCCATTCTCTAAGAAATAATCAGTCCATTCTCAAAGTAATAATCAGTCTATACTCTAAGTAATAATCAGTCTATACTCTAAGTAATAATCAGTCCATTCTCAAAGTAATATATCAGTCTATACTCTAAGTAATAATCAGTCTATACTCTAGGTAATAATCAGTCCACATTCTCTAAGTAATAATCAGTCTATACTCTAAGTAATAATCAGTCTATACTCTAGGTAATAATCAGTCCATTCTCTAGGTAAATATGAGTTAATTCTCTAACTCTATGTCTGACAACACATATATGCATATTCATATAATAAACTGAAAAACTCAACAACAGAGACAGTAGAAGAAGTTCACTTAAACATAGGATACACTTCCCCTTGGTGGTAACATATGTAGTTCATTTCTAGGGGGTTAGTTGTACTATAACAGAGATCCCATTGACCAGAGAGTTCCCTAAAAGCTCATAAACAACAACAGCAGCAGAGAGTAGTTCCCTAGGAAGAGGATAGACTCCCCCTCTTAGTGGCAGCCCATTAACATCCTAGGGGGTTAGTTGTACTATAACAGAGATCCCATTGACCAGAGAGTTCCCTAGAAGCTCATAAACAACAACAGCAGCAGAGAGTAGTTCCCTAAGGAAGAGGATAGACTCCCTCTTAGTGGCAGCCCATTAACATCCTAGGGGTTAGTTGTACTATAACAGAGATCCCATTGACCAGAGAGTTCCCTAGAAGCTCATAAACACAACAGCAGCAGAGAGTAGTTCCCTAAGGAAGAGGATAGACTCCCCCTCTTAGTGGCAGCCCATTAACATCCTAGGGGTTAGTTGTACTATAACAGAGATCCCATTGACCAGAGAGTTCCCTAGAAGCTCATAAACAACAACAGCAGCAGAGAGTAGTTCCCTAAGGAAGAGATAGACTCCCCTCTTAGTGGCAGCCCATTAACATCCTAGGGGGTTAGTTGTACTATAACAGAGATCCCATTGACCAGAGAGTTCCCTAGAAGCTCATAAACAACAACAGCAGCAGAGAGTAGTTCCCTAAGGAAGAGGATAGACTCCCCCCTCTTAGTGGCAGCCCATTAACATCCTAGGGGTTAGTTGGAACGTGTGGTACTGGAGCTGAGATCCCGTTGACCAGACAGAGAGGTCCCAGTCCCAGGCCCATCACACTCCTCTCCTGGGCTATTAGAAGGGCGGTGCCTGAACGCCCAAACACTGGAATGCTGCGCCCATAAATCTGTGGTCCGGGAAATTAAAGGACCTAAATAAAGATAATAGTCATTCTTTTTCCCCCCCTTCAATAATAACATGGTATGTTTCAAATAATATTGAGGTTAGGCCAGACCATGGAGTATTTCTAAATGCTCTTTGGTGGGTTGGTGAGAGAAGGCCTTTAGGTCTTCAGGAAATGTGTGGGCTAGTTGTTTTATGCCTCCTTGTCTATTTCTGATGTCATAAAGGGGCAATCTGAAGTTTCGGTAACAAGCTGAGGGACGGGGCTGGAGAATGTTACCACTCTCAAATTCATAGAGAGTGAGCTATGGACCATCCATGATATCAAAATTATAGTTTTAACCATGTTTTGAGGCGATACAATGTTTGTTTACATTTACATTGTTTACAAACATTGGAGTAAAACAAGCTTATATTTTGTGTTCTGATGGGGTATGAATGTTGAACTGAGCTCATGAGGCATTTCTAAGTTATATTCTTCAAGAATCAATGGGTAAATATGATTGATTTAAAAGTCAAAAAATGTAAGTAGCAACTGCAGATTGTCCCTTTAAAGGAGACTGACTGGAAGTGGATGACTAAAATGTCTTAAAGGAGACAAACCTGACTGGAAGTGGATGACTAGTGTAAGGAACAGGTGGTGGGATAGAAGAGAGAACTTCCCAGGCATCCCACCACTGTCCTTGAAACCCTTTAACAATCAATCCAGTCAGTCCTTCTATAACTCTAAATCCAACCCATTAAGAGAACACACAACCATTAAAATATCATAACTTAAATCCAACCATTAAGAGAACACAAATCATTAAAATATCATAACTCTAAATCCAACCCATTAAGAGACACACAACATCATTAAAATATCATAACTCTAAATCCAACCCATTAAGAGAACATACAACATCACTAAAATATCATAACTCTAAATCCAACCCATTAAGACACACACAACATCATTAAAAAATCATAACTCTAATCCAACCCATTAAGACAACACACAACATCACTAAAATATCATAAATCTAAATCCAACCCAACAACAGAAACACACAACATCCCTAAAATATCTCTGGTTCTTTCTTTCTCTGTTCTTTCTTTGTCATTATGGATGCAACACTCTGGAGGAAATGAGTCTCGTCAAGAAAAGTAAATCATCTGTGAGGAGAGGATGAAAGAATGATAGAGACCCTGAATAATGTAGCTGTCCTGGTTAGGGAGGGGGAGTCCT
>NW_019950785.1:10842-12285 GCF_002910315.2 Salvelinus sp. IW2-2015 | reverse complement strand
ACACACACACACACACACACACACACACACACACACACACACACACACACACACACACACACACAGAGAGAAAGAACAGGTTTATGTGCGGCAGCAGCCAGCAGTCTTCATCTCCTTGTTGACATAGTCTTCAAGCTGAAATTTTGGTTCATCAGGCTCCTTCAGTGACCTGTGCTTCAGCTCTCTGAGAGAAAAGAGAAAAACAAAGGGCAGAGAAAGCAATGAAGAAAGAAGAAAAGGACGGGGAGATTCAATCTCGTTTCAGCATATTTTACTGCATAGGTTTATTTTGATTCTGTGTTTATTTTGAAATCACATGTATGACAAAACAAAAGGCATTGATTGACATGTCATCTCTAGAGAACACAGCAGTGGTAAACATCCTACTCACCTGGCCACAGCTGTAAATGCCAGCTCCACGTTCAGGCCAGATTTAGCACTGGTCTCCATGAAGGGCACACCAAACTCCTGCACAGGGTAGAGTGAGAGTCCACCAAGTTTTAGTGTATTAAGTACCTGGTGTGTTTGTGTGTGTTTTGTGTGTGTGTATGCAATATTGTGAAAAGCCGATAAATAAAACTGTTGCTGACCCCCCCCCCCCACAAAAAAATCCCATTGCATGGAAATATCGTTCTATAGATTAATTTGCATAATTTCCGTTACAAGTGCAGCAGGTTGTGAACTCTGAAAACAATGTTTCCACTCTGAGCCTGCCTGCCAGGGTTGGTCTACAAAGCCAAAGCCCCCTGATGGGTGAGGATAATATACAAGGAATTTCTCAAAGCTGCTAATGAGAACCTTGTACCTAGCCGGTGGTGGGGATTCCGGTGGGTTGCCCCCACCCAGGTAGTGGCAGTGCTGGCAACACTAGCTAGCTGCAGTAACCAATGGGGAGGGGGGTCACACTTGGACAATCAGAAAGGGGGCAAATGATTGTGGCCCGTGTGTGTGTTTCAGGGGAAAGGGGTGTATCTGATCTCCATCAGATAGGACTTGATAATGGTTCATCAAAGCTCCCATTTTTTGCAAATTCTTGCTAAATTCTGCATGCTTTCTCAAACAGCTACAACTGCATATGCATTCACACATCAAGTCCTTTCTTGAGTTGGGCTCAGGGATGGAACAACTGTTAAACAACTGAGCTTGTGGTTGTTTGTGGGGGAAAGGGATCAAGTGTGTGTGTGTTGTGTCATGTGTGTGTGTGTGTGTGTGGTCTGGTGTGTGTGTGTGTGTGTGTTGCATTGTTGTGTGTGTCCAAAATGTTGTGTGTGTGTGACGCTGTGTGTTGTGTGTGTTTGTGTGTGTGTGTGTGTGTGGTGTGTCCCCAAACTGTTGCTATGGGGTAATATGTTAGGGACAACTATATGATGAATCACAATATTGTTTGCTATATAATAAATTGCTGCCAAAAATGTCATTTTGTAAATTGCAATCCTGGGATAG
>NW_019950785.1:0-5615 GCF_002910315.2 Salvelinus sp. IW2-2015 | reverse complement strand
AGGAATTGTCCGTAGAGCTCTGAGACAGGATTGTGTCGAGGCACAAATCAGGGGAAGGGTACCAAAACATGTCTGCAGCATTGAAGGTCCCCAAGGACACAGTTGCCTCCATCATTCTTAAATGGAGAAGTTTGGAAACCACCAAGACTCTTCTAGAGCTGGCCGACCTGCCCAACTGAATTCCTTCAATCTCATGGCTTGGTTTTTGCTCTGAAATGCACTGTCAGCTGTGGGACCTTATATAGACAGGTGTACGCTTTTCCGAATCATGTCCAATCAATTGAATTTACCACAGGTGGACTCCAATCAAGTTGTAGAAACATCTCAAGGARAATCAATGGAAACAGGATGCACCTGAGCTCAATTTTGAGTCTCATGGCAAAGGGTCTGAATACTTCTGTAAATAAGGTATTTTTACATGTATTTTTATACATTTACAAAACTGTATTAAAACCTGTTTTTGCTTTGTCATTATGGGGTATTGTGTTCAGATTTTAATTTTATTTAATCCATTGTGGAAAAAGTCAAGGGGTCTGAATACTTTCCGAAGGCACCGTATATCAGTGTTGGGGAGTAGTGAACTACATGGAGTTCAACTAGTAAGTTAATGACATTTTGCAGTATTTTGCTGGGAGTTTAACTAAATTATGGGTAGACAATTTCCTTATTTATTTGTTTGTGTCAGACCTGCCCAATTCTCACTTAAAACATTGTTTTTGTGTTTAATAGACTAAATTGTGATCTGTTTTTGAAATTTGTAGACTATGACATTTCAGATTTCAATATGATAATGCATCATTAAGTGAAGTAATTGTTAGCTTGATAAACTATACTTTCAGAGTAGCTTCCCCAACACTGGTATTTATTGTGTAATTAATTAGTATTATTATTATATATTTATTTGTGTTTTTTAATGTATTGCTTGGGGCGAACAAATATCCCCTTTGGGGCGATTAATGATGTACTATGTTATGTTAAGGCTGGTGACCAGCAGAACCAGCTCCAGATAGGACTGCCGTCTGACCTGGCTGTGTCCGTTGGAGGGACTACCGTCTCCCTGCCGACCTCCACCCACTTCCCCAGTACCCACCAGTACATCCAGCTGGACAGCAGCAGCCCTCTGACCGTCACCTCCCCTACCCAGGGCCACCTCCAGCCTCTCCAGCTCCACACCCACCCTGGGBTGGGCCTCCTCCCCCACACCCTCACCCTCYCCCCCTCCCAGGTGCTGGTCCAGTATGCGGATGGGTTAGGGGTCAACAAAGCTGAGGGCGGACACACCAAGGTATGTATATCGTTTTTTTTATTGAAGACATTTTTAGATGTTGAACTGTTTGCGAGGAGAGCTTGTGAGTAAGCATGTCATTGTACAGTGTAGACTACACTGTATCCTGTGGATATGACAAATAAAGATTGATTTGATTTGAAGGTGGTGCAGCTAAATGGAGAGCTGGAGAGGAGTTTCGGTAAACAGAGCTGTGCTGGCGTCAAAGGAACCTCCTACTCTAACCAGAACAAATCAGCAGGTTCACCATGGATATGAAGCTCGACACATCCTCATTCCCGCAGACTACACTACCCAGGATTCAACAGGACTACAAACCTCCTTGGTGCTGGTAGCAAAACGCCCACCCCCACCCCCACCCTCACCCTACCAGTGGTGTGAGCAGGACAAGGTCCATGTCCACCCATCACTAATACACAGTGAGGGAGGAGGCATCTGTCTAGGGAAACCTGTCTCCAGAACCTCCTCTTTCACCTCCCTCAACTCCTCTGAGGCTCTGAAGGTCTCTTCTGCCCCTCACACGGATTTCCAGACCACCCACCACTCTGACCAGCATGTACACAGCCTGTACTCCACCACCCAGGCACCAATCATCGGCTACATCGCCAGGGCAGGTAACCCAGCATGGCGTCAGCTACGCCACCCTGCCACAGCCCTGGTCATCCCGACGGCCAGTCCCTCCAGTCTCTCCTGATACCCTTAACGGAGTCGGTGACGTTACCACCACTACGGAACCTCGAGCGCGCCTGCTCGGTGACCGCCAGGACGGCCAGTACCACCGCTCTCAGCTGGCTCCAGCGACCACATCGTTCCCCCGCCACACCTACCTCACCGCGTCCCTGTCCAAGTGTGAGGTGCTGGGGTCGGACAGCCACCACCTGTCCCCTGCTGTACTCCAGCCCAAGTACTACCCATCCAACACATCCAAATCCCATCTAACACAAACTGCTACTGTGTGTGGCGTCCCCTCTCCTGCCCTAGCCCTAGCTCCCACCCCTGTCCAGGCCTCCCCCTCTCTCTCCTCTTCCCTCTCCTCCTCTCCAGCCCTAGCTCCAGCCCTGTCCAGCCTCCCCTCTTCTCCTCTTCCCTCTCCTCCTCTCCAGCCCTGCTTCCCGGCCCCGTCCAGGCCTCCCCCTCTTTCTCCTCTTTCCCTCTCTCCCTCTCCAGCCCTTAGCTCCCAAGCCCCTGTCCAGGCCACCCCCTCTCCTCCTCCTCTCCAACACGCTCCCTCCTTCTTCATGCGGTGGCTCCATCATCCAGCTGGCGGATGGGAGCTGAAGCGAGTGGAAGACCTGAAGACGGAGGACTTTATCCGAGTGCTGAGATCAGCAGTGAGCTGAAGATTGTACTCCAGCACTGTGGAACGCATCGACACAGGCCAGACACCCAGCGCTGTCATCATACAGTTCGCTGTCGGGGAACACAAAGACAGGTAAGCTAGTGAGCTTGTTTTGTCTCCATTCCCCGAGACTCAGTGCCAGTCTGTTTGTACTTCCTGCCAACGCCTTGTCACTCATTCTCACACCGCAATGTGTGTTGAAAAGAGCCACAAACGATCTGAGGACCAGGCTACCATAACCCCTCCTAATTCTATGTTTATGCCAATAACAGTTTATGTGTATCCTTTTTGTTGTTATTCCTCTGCAGGTGTGCGTGGAGGTGCTGTTGGAGTACCCTTCTTTGTGTTCGGCCAGGGCTGGTCGTTCCTGCTGCCCTGACCGGACCACTCAGCTGTTGGAGCTGAGCTGTGCCAAGCTGTGTGTTGGACGTGTGTGTCTCCCATGACCCTCAGGAGCCTGAGGGGTGGCGACGGCTCTTGTGTCTGGGAGGACCACAGCAGCCAGGGTCACGAGGTCAAGCTGAGGCACAGCCACAACACTGGGGACATACACACAGGAGTCTAACCGGCAAGGAACAGTCAGGGAATAGCCAGAGTAATGGTCAGAGTATTGATCAAATCAACAGTCAAATAAATAGTCAGGCAACAGTCAGAGAGACAGTCAGAGAGACAGTCAGAAGCACGGTCAAGAAGACGTCAGAGAAGATGGTCAGAGAGACAGTCAGAGAGACAGTCAGAGAGAGCGTCGAGAAGTCAGAGAGACGTCAGAGAGACGGTCCAGAGAAGTCAGAGAGACGTCGAGACAGTCAAGAGGACAGCAGAAGACGTCAGAGAGACGGTCAGAGAGACAGTCAGAGAGACTCAGAGAACAGGTCAGAGCACAGTCAGAGCAAAACAGTCAGAGAGACGTCGACGCAGAGACGGTCAGAGAGACGGTCAGAGAACAGCAGAGAGACGTCAGAGAGACAGTCAGAGAGACAGTCAGTCAGTATGGACAAGGACTTTAGAACAGTTTGAATGCTGCAGGCAGCAACAGTGTCTTCCTCGGTCAGGTGGCCAAAACAGACAGTTGAATAAGGAGGACAGGGGCGTCCCCCGCTCTGTGGACCAGGTGACAGGATCTGGACTGAGACCCGGAATCTGGATCTGGACCAGGGTCTACGGAGCGAGTTGAACCCAGGAGCACCTCGGACCCCCAGGCTGTCTACAGGGAAATGGAGAGGATGAGAGACAGAAGAAAGGTAGAGGTGATAGGAGACGGAGACAATGGAGAGACAATGGAGAGATGAGAGAGAGAGAACAGAATAGGCCACATTGTCCCCCCTTCGCCTCCTCAAGACAGAGTGAGTGAGGCAGACAAAGAAACCCTGGTGGTCGTAAAGAGGAAAGGTTGGTCGTGCTCGCAGAGAGGATTCAGACAAGAGAGGGCGACGATGGAACCCCTTTGTTACTCTGCCAAAACCCTTCTTTATAACTCAGCAGGTCAAAACTCTCCATCGAGGGAAGGGTCAAATGTTAGTCGTTGAAGGAGCTGTTTGTACGCGGAGGTAGGGAACATACCTGTATATGTTTGTAACGTTGTTATGCTGTTTGTTTAACATCTATCCACATCTTAATGGAAAGGAATTCGTTTACCTTGTATATACATGTTTTTTGAATTCTATTTTTCTATGGAAGGAACCTTGTGTCCTCTGTGTTTTGGCCCGTCATTAGAGGCAGTCTCTCTCTCAGAACATAGTGAGTGGCCCACTGCTGGGAGGGCCAAGTCTCTCTCCAGAAACACAGTGAGTGGCCGCCACGCTGAGCAGCTCTCCACAAGGAGAGGCCACGGTGCATCTCTCTCCAGGAACACAGTGAGTGGCCCCACTGTCTGGGAGGCCAGTCTCTCTTCCAGAACACAGTGAGTACCCCATTGTCTGGAGGCCCAGTCTCTCTCCAGAACCACAATGTGAGTGCCCACCTGTCTGGGAGGCCAGTCTCTCTCCAGAACCACAGTGAGTGGCCACTATCTGGAGGCACTGTCCGACACGTGAAGCCACTCTCCATCTTCTCCAGAACACAGTTAGTGGCCCATGCCTGGGAGGCCAGTCTCTCTCCGAAACACAAGTTAGTGGCCCACCTGGGCGTCCCGGACCATTAGTGGAGCTTAGGGAGCCAGTCTCTCTCCAGAACACAGTTAGTGGCCCACTTGCCGGGAGCAGTCTCTCTCCAGAACACAGTGACGTGAATACTGTAAGCGGAGCAGTATGGTTGACCTGGAAAGGCTTGAACATGACTAAAACCATGATGATTTCTCCTCTATATTACCTATAAGTGAATTAATGCATGTGTGATTATATCAATTGATAGTACCTGCCTAGTTTAGAAATACAACCCTCTACTGCTCATCTTAACCCTCAGGTCATCAGAACCCCCACCCCCCATTATATATTGAGGACGTTGTTTAATGGAATGAATGAGTTTTATTTTTGTTGCCTCAGGGCAAAGTTGTGCAGTTAGGCTACTTTAAAAGGGCAATACAATGCCTGAATGACAGACATGTAGATTCCAGACAATGGACCCAGGGGACATTCTATGGGCCAAACGCCAGCCTAACTGCGCAGTTAGAATCATACCCTCTGATTGTGTGAGTGTACAGTTACGGCGAGAAGATGGGACCTCAGAATCCAGCGTTGAGGAGGCAGTGAAATACTAGTTTTAAGGGGAAAAAGCTTTCACTATCTTGCTTTTCCATGGTGTGTAGTACAGTACCTTATGGCACAGAAGCGCCTAAATCTAACCCCGCCAAAAAGTAGGTTTTAATATTTGGTTTCAATTGAAAAAAACCAACAATGGTGTGCAGTAAAGGATTATCAATAATACTGTCATACAGTGGCTTCTGAAGTAATTTCAGAACCCTTGACTTTACACATATACATTTCGTTACGTTTACCAAGCCTTTCTGAAATGATTTTTTCTTTTTAAATCTTCACAAATCTACCACAAATACCA
>NW_019950784.1:0-7395 GCF_002910315.2 Salvelinus sp. IW2-2015 | reverse complement strand
TTATACAGGTAACGAGTTCAAACAGGTGCAGTTACTACAGGTAATGAGTGGAGAACAGGAGGGCTTCTTAAAGAAAAACTAACAGGTCTGTGAAAGCCGGAATTCTTACTGGTTGGTAGGTGATCAAATACTTATGTCATGCAATAAAATGCAAATTAATTACTTAAAAATCATACAATGTTATTTTCTGGATTTTTGTCTCTCACAGTTGAAGTGTACCTATGATAAAAAATTACAGACCTCTACATGCTTTGTAAGTAGGAAAACCTGCAAAATCGGCAGTGTATCAAATACTTCTTCTCCCCACTATACTATATATATATATCACATTTACATAAGTATTCAGACCCTTTAGTCAGTACTTTGTTGAAGAACCTTTGGCAGCGATTACAGCCTCGAGTCTTCTTGGGTATGAAACTACAAGCTTGGTACACCTGTATTTGGGAAGTTTCTACCATTCTTCTCTGCAGATCCTCAAGCTCTGTTTGGTTGGATGTTGAGTGTTGCTGCACAGCTATTTTCAGGTCTCTGGAGATGTTCGATCGGGTTCAAGTCCGGGAAAATGTATGGAATAAAAAGTACATTATTTTCTTTTAGGAATGTAGTGAAGTAAAAGTTGGCAAAAATATGAATAGTACAGATGCTCTTAAGTAGTACTTTAAAGTATTTTTACTTAAGCACTTTACACCACTGCATTCCCACAGCATAATGCTGCCCCTACCATGCTTCACCGTAGGGATGGTGCCAGGTTTCCTCCAGACATGACGCTTGGCATTCAGGCCAGAGAATCTTGTTTCTCATGGTCTGAGAGTCTTTAGGTGCCTTTTGGCAAACTCCAAGTGGGCTGTCATGTGCCTTTTACTGTGGAGTGGCTTCCATCTGGCCACTGTCATAAAGGCCTGATTGGTGCATTGCTGCAGAGATGGTTGTCCTTCTGGAAGATTCTCCCATCTCAAGGCTGTAATCGCTGCCAAAGGTTCTTCACCAAAGTACTGAGTAAAGGGTCTGAATACTTATGTAAATTTATTTTTTAAATATTTTTTTATATACTTTTGCAAAAAAATCTAAAAACCTATTTTCACTGTCATTATGGGGCATTGTGTGTAGATTGAGGAAAACAATTAATTGAATCCATTTTAGAATAAGGCTGTAACGTAACAAATGTGGAAGAAGTCAAGAGGTCTGAATACTTTCCGAATGCACTATATATTTTTGAATTGCATCATTTGTTTTTGCACCAGCAAGAATTTAGATGAGTGTAGGGGAAACACTGATATTATTATGGGGTTGGAAAAGGGCAAGTGAATGGCACTGAATTCATATTGAGCCCTTTTTTACCTAGGAAGTCGGCTGGTGAAATGGATGCATCACGGACCAAGGTTTGGTAACTAACTACTGACATGGTACAAATTGGTTTCATGAGAATCACCCCACTAGTCGCAATGAAGCGCATCATGCCTTTTATTCACGCCCAACAGATGTGTTGTTGGCGTCACCCTACCACCTCACTGGGTTTACTTCTATATCGTAACGATATATGTTGTTTAAAGGTAACACTATTTTTTCAAACAACTATATTCTCTTTCTTACAACGCATCCACCCATAGAGGAGCAAACGAATATGAACCGCACAGCATCTCCACAATGCTCCATAAGAGCAGAGATGACTAAACTGGAGCATAAACAATAGCCCCTATGCCACAGTCTTTTTCACGGTTTAAGTGTGTTTACATCTCTCTAAGCATAATAAGGATCCTATCCACATTGGTCTCCTCCGCAGATTAGCATCATGCACATTACTTTCTTCTTCCAGAGCCAACACACACACGCTTAGAAGTTTCCCTGAGGACCTCTCTGGTCATCACACTATTTCATCACTCATTATTGAGAATCGCTCTGCAGCTCGGCCTGTGCACCCAAAGCTTTCTCTACACACCAACTTATGAGGGCCCAAGGGAGAAATGCGAATCACGCCGCGCACACACACACACAGCTCCCTTGCCCGTTGCAATGCCAGGGTTTTTCCGTCCTCCTCCTTTGTGTTTTTCGGTTATTTTATGTTGGATGATACGACTTAAACCAATGCTCGTTAACCACATAAGTCCACATAAGTCTTCTAATATCTGACCCCTGCTTAGAGAGCGTGCTATGTGTCCTCAACTTAGTTACATTCATCACGCCTTAAGATGTTCTTTCTCGCACATTGTAACACATTCTATACATATGTCTAGTTAGCCACATTTGAAATGAGAAGATTAGCGCCTACTCCTCCTCTATCTAACGTTAATTCATATACATATTTACCACTTCCATATCCAGTTTGTTAAGTTGTGCAACAGGCAGTACTCTCATTGGCTCTACCAGAGCGTTTGTTTGCAAGTGCAGAACAGTTATTTTGAATTGGGAATAGGCAAAATAACTTCTACTTAATGTACTATTATGGACTGAGAAGTTGAGAATGTATACGAGTTGAAGTCAACTCAGCTCTACTTTTCGTCCTTCTATTTACCATCATGTAAACATCAATTAATGCGAGAGGAGAGTCAAAGTTTACATAAATTATGAAAAATACATCATCTAATCCCTAATATCTCTTCGATTTATTCCTATCCTCCTTGGCTCCTCGTCCTAATGATTTAATCTTGCTGGACCTTCACCATCTCGCATACACTACTATCATCAAGTTTAGGAAAACTTATGTCTTGTCTTGACTCAACCTATTAAATACTATTTTGCCCCTTTCATTTTCTGACAATTTTGTTTTCAACAGTGTGTTCCTTGTTTTGCACTACGCCAGTAGCATGCAAACTTCTGTCATCCACGCCCCACCAGCGATATTCATTGAAGTATTCAACGTTGAGCTTTTTGTGATTGGCCTATTTCTAGATGCACTGTGTGTTACAAGCCAGGAGCAGGGGATCACAACCCAGCTTCATGTATAACGCCTGATCTAGCGTAGTATCTTCCCTGAGTGTTAGATACACATAATTCTCTCAGCACCTTGAAACACACATACAAACCTTCTCTACTTAGCATCTAGCTAACACATCAACCACCAGACCTTCTCTCTTAGCATCTAGCGAACACTTACACGCACAGATCCTCTTCTCTCTTAGCATCTAGCTAACACTCACACGCACAGAACCTTCTCTATTAAGGTCATCTAGCTAAACACTCACACGCACAGAGACCCTTACTCATCTTGCAATCTAGCTAACACTTCCACACCTACAGAGCCTTCTCCTAGCATCTAGCTAACACCTCCACACGCCACAGAGCCTTCCTCTCCTTCATCTACTAACACTCACACGATCACAGACCTTCTCTCGTAGGCAATCTTAACTAAACACTCCACACTATACAGAGCCTTCTCTCTTTAGCATCTACAACACCTCAACACAACAAGCCTTCTCTCTTAGCATCTGCTAAACACTCCACAACCATTACAATCCTTTCTCCTTAGCATCTAGCTAAACATCTCAACTGTAAGCTCCCTCTATTTTTCTCTATACTATCAGCTTAAAGTGAGCCTTGTTTTTTTAAATTTAATTTAACCCTCTTTTTTAATGAGTCAGTTAATACAACAATCTATTTACCATACGGCCTACCAAAGGCCTGCCTGCGGACGTCCATGGGATTTTAAAAAAAACTACATATATAATATAAGACTAATAAACACAATCACAACTTAAGAGAGACACACTACCATAAAGCCAAGACTAAGACAGACAACCATAAGGCAGCTAACACAAACATCATAAGCATGGTAGCCAAACATACATGTAGCAGCACAAACCATGGTCAACATTATGGCCACATCAAACACCACCAAGTTCAAAGAATGTAGTAGACAACAATACATCACCAAAGCAGCCAAAACATTCACTAAGACTGTCCATAGTTGAGTCTTTACAATTAACAGATTGAGTGTTTGTTTGAGCTCCTTTCAGTCCGCCACTCTCACCGAATCCTGAAAAGAGGAAGCACCAGACGTGTGTCGCTTTGGACCTTTAACAGATGATGACTGGCAAACGTTTTGTATCGTGGGACGAATATGGCTGCATAATGTAGCTCAATTAGGGGATGAGGCCTAGAGGTTCTATAAATAAAGCATCAATCCAGTAGTCTTCGACGGAATATACAAGATGGACCGTTTAAGAAGATTATAGAGTGCAGATGTGTCCTATCAAAAGCATTGGTGTGCAAATCTTTAGCCGAATGTAAAAGACCATCTAGTCCGCGTCGAGACCCTTACCTGTCGATCTAAAACATACATCCTCCGTTATCTAGCATTGGTCTAGGCATGTCATCTGAAATAAGGCGTTAGTTTGCAAACGCTGTGTTGAACAGAAAGCCATTCATTAGAGAAACCAATCTAGATTTAACTTGCCTGCAGCTTGATATGTCTAGAGTACAAATTCACCATCTAGCCATACTCCACATACTTGTATTGCGGATACTACCTAGCTCCTAAAACCGCAATGTATAATAAACACCTGTGAAGCGGCTTCTCTAACCAACCACATGATATGATAACTTGTTTTGAGTTCTTCAACAAGGTAAGGATGGCGAAAGCATTGTTGGACAACTAAGAACTTTGGTAGACATTTAAACAAAATCCGTAGACCGGCGACGTATAAGAACTTGTGCCACTCTGCATAAATGGAAATGCAGAGAGTTCCTACTACCAAACTATTCTGTTGATTGATCAAATTGAGAAGAATAGTGGGGCCTTCAGATGAGCCTTGAGGTACTCCCTTTCGTTGACAGGCATGGCTGAGACAGGCAGATTTCTACTACTTTCTTATACACTTGCACTCGCTTGAGAGAGTTTAGTGAGACCAGCCGAATACCCCTCCGAGACCCAATGCCCATTAGCCGGCCCACAAAAATCCTGGATGAGTTCTTACCATATCAAAACTTCCAGTTCAATAAAATAGCAGCCACAATATTCGCATTAGATCAAGGCACATGGTGATCATTTGATGACCTATTTAAGGTTGCAAGTGACACCTATCGCAACCTGCAGCGAAACAGACTGATACCCATCGAGAAAATACTATTAGACATCAAACAGTCAGTTGTTATACTGACAAGTTTCTACAACACTATTTAAATCATCGCAAAAATAGCATAGCCCTTAATCCCAGTCTAGAATCAGGCTTATCTCCCCTTTAAATAAAGATAACTTGCTTCCTCCAAGCAATGGAACCTCCCCAGAAGAGAGACTTAAAAGGTTGAGAGGGCTTCTGCGATATAGGAACCTTAAAGAAGAAAGGTTAAAACCATCGGACCAGATTGTTTCTGGGTGATTTTAACCCTCTATACGTTGAGACGGTAGCATCCCACTTCTTCAAACAGCCAGTGAAACGCAGTGCCCAAATTCAAAACTACAGAATATCCCATAATTAAATTCCTTCAACATTACATTGTATTTTTCACACAATTTTAAAGATCCACTTGTTGTAAATCCCAGCCACATGTCCGATACTTCAAAAGGCTTTACCGACGAAAAGCAAACCAAGCAACGATTAGTAGCTGAGTGCATATTACAGGAATAAACACCACTTGTTCAGCTCAATTAAGAGATTCACAAAAGCAGAAATGATAATATGAATCACTAACCTTGATCTCATCAGATGACACTCAATAGACTCATGTCTAACAAACATGTTTTTTTGTGTACGTAACTACTTCATACTATCATCCAAAAATCTGAGATTTACATTTTGCGCTCTTACCGTTCAGAACAGTCACAAAACCATTCCTGTTATTTCTCAGAATGCTCACATCCCACATCTACTAGGCACTAATACTCATATATAAACATTGCTAAAAAGATACAACTGTTAATGATGACATTTAGATGCACTTCTCCTAATGCAACCGCTTGTTCAGATTTCAATAAAAGCTTTCCGAAAAAGCAACAATGCATATCTGAAGTGGCGCCAAGCCCAATCAAGACACAATAATATCCGCCATACTTATCATCAACAGAAGTCAGAAGTAACAACAGTATAAACATTCCACTTTACCTTTATGAATCGTTCATCAGAATGCAACTCCCAAGCATCCCATTTCCACAATAATGTTTGTTTTGTCATAATGTCCATCAATATGTTCATATATCTCCTTGTTTTTCTAGCGTTCAGCTACCACTTTCCAAATACTCTCGACGCTCGCAGCTTCCAGCGGAAAGACGGCACGAAAAGTTAAAAGATAATTACAGTCCGTAAAAAACATCGACAACCACGATCAGTACTTTGAATCAATCTCTAGGATGTTTTTACATACATTCTTCAATGAATGTTTCAACCGGAGTATCCTCTTCCCAGTATTGCACATGGATACGGAGCTCGCTCTTCACGTAACGCGCAATGTTCACCTCATGTCAACCTGACTATATCCTCTCCTCCTTCGGCCACACACAACACAGTAAGCATCAGACAGGTTCTAAGCTTCACATCTACTGGACTTATGGACAGTGCAACATTTACCCAATTCATACCAGATATCTCAAATAGGATGCTAGTTGAAAATCGACCAAACCCAATTCCCGACTTCCTTGTTTGATTTTTTCTCTGGTTTTTGCTGCTGCATGAGTTCCTTATACTCTTACATGACAATGATTTCAAACAGTTTTAGAAACATTCAGATGTTTTCATCCCAAAATCTACTAATAAATATGCATATCTTTATCTAGCTTTTATGCTCTTGGATAGGCTAATGCTCGTTTACTTGGTGCATACTGTTCAGCTTATTCTGAAGCTCTGCCCCTACCCCAAAGAAGTTTAAGAGCTCCTTTAGCACCTCGGACTCGTTTCGACTGCTGCAGGGAGAAATTTTACCTTGGCAGTGGGAAAAAGTGAGAAAGCGATTCAGGATAGTCGCACTTAAGGTGGAGATAGAAATGATTGACGGCAAGATGCATGCGCAGCTCAAAGAGAATCCTGACTAATGAATAGGTGATTTTAAAAAGCTTCACCATCTGTTTCTTGTCATATACAACCACCTATCAACATAAGACAGGCACTATGAGGAGGAGGGTCTATCTCACAGTCAACTGTTTCCCAGATACTCCTGTGGATAGTACCCACCAGAGAAGACATGCTCCTTCAAAGAGTAACTCACTGTCCTCCTGCATTATTCCGTGACGTATCACGTATTTCACTTTTGCCTGAACATAGCCAGTCCACCTGCCGTATCGTTTGCGGCGTTCCCAAACAATGCATTCTTGCAGGTGATAACTCGCAAGATCAACGCCGAACCAGCTGAACCGTTTCTTAATTCTACATTTCTTTATCGGGCAGTGTTTGGTTTTAACAATACACTGGAAAATATTCCCCACAAAAAGAAGGCTTCTTGGACAGAGGATCAACACTGATTCTATACCAT
>NW_019950783.1:0-7397 GCF_002910315.2 Salvelinus sp. IW2-2015 | reverse complement strand
AACTGAGGAGTATTTCTGTCTGTAATAAAACCCTTTGTGGGGAAAAACTCTTTCTGATTGGCTGGGCCTGGCTCCCAAGTGGTTGGGCCTATGCCCTCCCAGGCCCAGCCAATGGCTGCGACCCTGCCCAGTCATGTCAAATCCATAGGTTAGGGTCTAATTTATTTATTTTAATTGACTGATTTTCTTGTATGAACTGTAACTCAGTAAAATCAATGAAATTGTTGGAGCTTGCGTTTATATTTTGGTTCAGTATAAATAGATACTGGGATTGAGACAGACAATAGGTGTTACAGACACTAAGACTGCAGATGTATACACTGTCAAATGTATCAACCCCTAGAAAAATGATCATTAATTATGACAGAGTATCAACGGCAATTGACATCATTCGAGAATAACGCTGAAGTTATTTCTCCACACCGTGTGTCAATCATAACCCACTACCATTATAGTCACATTGCCATTCCTCTCTAACCTATTCATTGTTTAGTGACATATCATTAGCCTTTAAACTTTTTCCTGGTCACCTTGTGACCTTAAGTAAAAAAATAAAAAATATTGAGTGATAATTCACTTTTTAAAATTGGCAGATCATTTTGCATATTTTAATCTATAGACTTAAAGCTGCAATATGTAACTTTTTGGGCGACCGGACCAAATTCACATAGAAATCTGTGTTATAGATCTGTCATTCTCATTGAAAGCAACCAGGAAATGGCGTAGCGATTTCTGCATTGTGCATCTTTAATATAAGTAATCTGTTAAAGATATTGTACCTTAATAGTCGTATTAAGGTAAAATATCTATAAAATTATCTTGAAATAAGATAAATTACTTGTATTAGGTTTTTGGGCAMTTAAAATAAGCAAAATTGTCTGCCAATGTCGTTAGATAATGCAGCTTGCTACAAAAAAACAATCAAAAATACACATTTTAAGTGAATTATCACTCAATATAAGATATTTAGGCTTGCTTTGATTTCACACTGCGAGCTCCAGGTCTTTATCTTCCAAGGTGTTTATTACTTGGTTAATGGTTAGTCAGAGGCTTTGTGGCCCCGAGGATGCAGCAAGGACATCTGAGACATACAGGGTCCTAAGAGTGGTTGYTAAAACCGCTGGTTCAGCCAATGGCAGAGCCCAGCGTAGGGGCCAGGAGGATATAAAGCCAGGGTGGCAGAGCCAACCTCAGCCTATATGACAGGTCTATAGGTCAGCTCTGGACCTACACAAGGATTTAATTAAACAGAATCAGACGAACCAACACTAGTCTGTCATACCAGCGCTCCAAACCCATAGCTGCCGATTGCTTCTGATACTTAGACAGTCTCTAGGCCCTGACCAGAGGACTGAAGGACCTCAGTATTCCTTTTCTGTAGTGTTTGACCTGTAGAAGCCAGTAGGTGTGAGGAGCCTGTATTTACAGCCAGTCTGATGGAGAATGATGCCTATGACAGGATCGGGGACGAACCCCCTAACTATGAGGAGACGTCTTTCTCCGGTGGTACCACCTCTAACGGTAATGGGACCGGTAACGGAGAGCACCGGGCCGTCCGTCCGTCCGTGGTCAGTGCGTTTGGTCATGACACGCTGGACCGCGTGCCCAACATCGACTTCTACCGGAACGCTGGGAGTGTGAGCGGTAACCGTGCAGTCCGACCGTCCCTGCAGGAGCTCCACGATGTCTTCCAGAAGGTCAGTGTGTCTGAATCCTCCTCACCTGCACCCACACCTGTACTCACACTTCTACAACCCCCTCTACACACATCTGTATTTAGACCTGTCTCTGTACATCTGTATATCTTGTACATCGCTCTCTTTTCCTACCGGCACACACATCACACAACTGTCTCCACCAAGTCAGCAGCCTTTAACTGGAATCAACTCTCCTTTAATCCAGACCATTCAGAAAGATCATTGAAATTCTGATTCAGTAAATGAAAAACATAACATTTTTATGTGGAATATGTTTTGACATTAACATTGGCCTGTTTGTCTCTCAATTCAATTAAATCAATTCAATTCAAAGGGGCTTTATTGTTAAGGGAAACATATGTTTACATTGCCAAAGCAAGTTAAATAAATAATCAACAAAAGTAAGAAGAAACAAAAAACATCAACAAAAAAAAGATAAAAAATGTTCAGTAAACATTTCACTGATAAAGGTTTGAAAAGGATAAAGATGTGCAAATGTTATATTATCAGCTATGTTCAGTGTTTTAACAGTGTACATATAGTTGTAGTACGACTAGTAGGGGAAGAAAGTAAACAGATAAATATTGGTTGGTTTACAATGTTGTTTTCATGGCAACTTGTCACAAATCTCTCTCTCTGTTAGTATTTGTTCTTCTCTGTTGATTTGTTATCTCGCTCTCTCTTTCTCTTCTCTCTCTGACTGTGTGACACAGATTACTATCATGTCACAACAGTGATTGGGTAACAGTCATGTCTTTCTAAAGAAGGGAATCACTTCCCACTGGCACAATTGGTTGAATCAATGTTGTTTCAGCTTAATTTCTCAACATATTGTGATGTGGAATCTACGTGGGAAATACATTGGATTTGAAAAAAGTCATCAACCGCTGTTTGAGGTACAGTGGGTGACATTTCAACCACAAGATTGTGTCATCATGGTAACCAAATGTCCACATAGACAAACCTTGTAGAAAATATGTTGAATTTGTACCTTTATAACAACGTCAGATCTTCAACATTAGATCCACTATCAGTAGAATAAGAAAAGACAATAGGCTAGGCAGCACCTCCTACTGGAGAACTGATTACTCTACAGCTACCCTTTGGTCTCACATCCAGGGTTTAAACAAGCCCTGCTTAGCTATGATGCTCCCGAGCGGCGCAGCGGTCTAAGGCACTGCATCTCAGTGCTAGAGGTGTCACTACAGACCCTGGTTCGATCCCGGACTGTATCACAACTGGCCGTGATCGGGAGTCCCAWAGGGCGGCACACAATTGGTGCCGCGTCGTCCGGTTTAGGGGAGGGTTTGGCCGGGGTAGGCCGTAATTGTAAAATAAGAATTAGTTCTTAACTGACTTGCCTAGTTAATTATGRCGAGACAATTATYCTATTTTTAGCCCRATATAGCATTTTCAAAGTCATCAACAGCTATTGTTCCAATTCAACCCAGAATTTAACTAAAAATAGACAATAGGATTTCAAGTGATAGTGATATTGAATTGTGTTTGGTTGTCATGCAACCAAATATCAACATTTTAAGGAAATGTATCTTCTGCTTGGATAGTTCCCTCTGTACCACTGACTTAGTCTGGTTTTAAATCCAGTTTGTTTTCAAATTAATCATTGTTGGATAAATAAATGTTGGATTCACGTCTCCATCTCAATCAAAAATCTAAGTTAAACKACAGGACTAAATCAAATTCAACTTTATTTAAAGTGCATTTAAAGTTTAATTTGCCTTTAAGCCAGTTGTTCAGATGGAACTATCCAAGCAGTAAATACATCTCCTTTAAATGTTAATATTTGGTTGCCTTATCAACCAAACACAATTCAATATTACTTTTGTAATACAGTAAATAGGCTTAACTTTATCTTGCAAACTAATGAAACATTCACCCTTAAAATGAACAACACATCCATGGTCCCAGTTTGAGGTGACTGTAACTATGCATGTCTTCTTACATCATCATATAAGCCATGCATGTTCAAGATAGCATGTAGATAGCATGTAGATAGCATGTAGATAGCATGGGGATAGCATGCCAGGAGTAGGCAAGTGGCAGGAAAGGTAGCTGGGATAGCATGCAGATAGCATGTACGATAGCATGGGTAGAATAGCATGCAGATAAGCATGTAAATAAGCATGTAGATAGTATGCAGATAGCATGCAGATAGCATGCAGATAGCATGTAGATAGCATGCAGATAGCATGTAGATAGCATGTAGATAAGATGTAGATAGCATGCAGATAGCATGCAGATAGCATGTAGGATAGCATGCAGATAGCATGTAGATAGCATGTAGATAGCATGCAGATAGCATGTAGATAGCATGCAGAAAGCATGTAGATAGCATGCATAGCTCGTTGCAGGTCTGTGGAGATCTTCACAATTGCGGTAATAATCTGCCCAGAATCCGAACGGCAATGATCCTCGCACCATGTACTTTTAATGTAATCTCAACTGCAATCCAGGTAATTGTTCTGCTATTAGATAAAGGACAGTGATAAGTAACACATAAATAAATACACTAAATATCTGACATGTATTCCCATTTGAACTTCTGCTGTGCCTTTAAATGGTTAAAAGCACAGTGATATACATTTGGGTGACAACTAAACCAAAAATCTGTCATTGTTTTTTCATTGGAATTTGGTTGTGCTTTAGATGGTGAAAGCATAGTGATAACACATTGGAAATTCAACTACCTTTCGGCTCTCTTTTTGAGTGGGTGAAATAGGTTGCAATCTCACTATACAACGCTCAACCAAATATTACCCAATTATCCACGTTGAAATGAGGTGGGGTGTGCAGTGGGTTGGCCTTGGAATGGTCAACTCATTCCTCTTAAAGCATTTATAGAACCTAGCTGTGGTATGAAAAGAAACAACATAACTACTGGAGAAAAAAACATATGTTTTATAGTCTCAGAGAGGAAGATAAGATAAAGAGAAAGAGAGAGGAGAGGAGAGAGATAAATGGAGGTTTATAGTCCTTTAATCATTTCATTTAACTAGAAACATTCCAGCCACTTTCATTAACCGCAGTTCAACCATCTTTCACAACCCTATAAACCTACTGCCAACACTGGAACAGAACCATCGTCAAAGACAGAGGATAAGAATAGATCTACACAATGGTTGACATACTGACAGGCTAAAGTTTTATAGATTTTTTACACCTTTGGGTGACAGACCGTCTGTTATCTCTGTCTGACAGCCACGCCACGCCCTACACCAGACAGAGATCTGAGCATCTCATTAAAGAGCTTGGTACTCATGCGTCCTTTAAACACCTCATATTCGTCTTACAAAAAGTTAAAATTGGGGTCCACCCTGTTCTCTCTCGTGTTCTATTCCCCCACTCTCTCCTTCTCTCTCTCTCTCTCTCTCTCTCTCGTCTCTCTTTCTCTTCTCTGTCTCTCTCCTCCTCTCTTCTCCTTCTCTCTTCTTCTTCTTCTCTCTCTCTCACGAGTGCAGTCTTCAAGGACAAGCACAGACAGGATAATAATGCTTCTCCAAACATGTATTCATCTTCATCAGAATCAAACTGCACGACTCTCTCTTTCACACCACACTCAGGACAAGAACACTGCGTCTGTTGTTTGATTGATTCAGAAAGAGAACATTTTCAACCATGTTTCTGACCTCATAGAGAGACTTACCTATCCAACAGGAGGCACAGAATTCTAACAAAGTTACTGCACTGCCAACTCTCTCTGATTTCTTAAAGACAAAACTAATCTAAACTTCCTCTAAAGTTGAATAGATGACCTACGGCCATATTCAACAAATTCCTTCTTCCTCTTACCAGCCGTATTCTTTATCTTCCTCCAGGTAGACTGGAGTGATACGTACCCTGCAAGTCTTTTCCTCTCCTATTTTCTCTCCTAGAATAGGAGATCTCGGTGACAAACACGGTGGAGGACAGAGAGGGGGAGCGAATGGACCCCGATCGGACGACGTGGAGTCTGTCATTCCCCTGGACCAACAAAGATGGAACCGTGAGGTTCGCTGGATAAAGGAGTCCTGGTTAGTGAGATGGATTGTATTGGGCAGGGTTGGAGGTTCTGGTAGTGGGAGATGGGTATATGGGGCAGGGTTAGGAGGGTCTGGGGAGTGGAGATGGGTTATACTGGGCGAGGGGTTAGGAGGTTCTGGGGAGTGGAGATGGGTTATACTGGGGGCAGGGTTAAGGAGGGTCCTGGGGAGTGGAGATGGGTTATATTGGACAGGTTAGGAGGGTCCTGGGGAGTGGAGATGGGTTATATTGGGACAGGGTTAGGAGGTCCTGGGGCTGGAGTGGAGATGGGTTATATTGGACAGGGTAGGAGGGTCCTGGGGAGTGGAGATGGTTATACGTGGGCAGGTTAAGGGGTTCTGGGAAGTGGAGATGGGTGTATACTGGGCAGGGTTAGAGGGTCCTGGGGAGTGAGATGGGTTATATTGGACAGCGTTAGGAGGTGCCTGGGGAGTGGAGATGGGTTTATTGGACAGGTGAGGGGGTCCTGGGGAGTGAGATGGGTTATGATTGACAGGGTTGGGAGGGTCCTGGTTAGTGAGATGGGTTGTATTGGGCAGGGTTAGGAGGTTCGGGGAGTGGAGATGTGTGATATTGGACAGGGTTAGGAGGGTCCTGGGAGAGTGAGATGGGTTATATTGACAGGGTTAGGAGGGTCCTAGGGGAGTGGAGAATGGGTTATATTGAACAGAGGTTAGGAGGGTCCTGGTTAGTGGAGATGGGTTATATTGGACAGGGTTAGGAGGGTCCTGGTTAGTGGAGAATGGGTTATATTGGACAGGGTTAGGAGGGTCGGTGGTTTAGTGGAGATGGGTTATATTGGGACAGGGTTAGGAGGGTCCTGGGGAGTGGAGATGGGTTATATTGGACAGGCGTTAGGAGGGTCCTGGGGAGTGGAATGGTTATATTGGACAGGGTTAGGATTGGTTCTTAATGGGGTCGCTCTTAACCTGTATAGGTACCTGGTGAGGGCAGTGGTTATGGGAACTGCCTAATGGGAACCTGGTGAGGGCATTGGTGTATGGAGACTGGCCTAATGAGGTCCTGGTGAGGGCAGTTGGTGAGGCGTGGTATGGGGACTGGCCTAATGGGATCCCGGTGAGGGCAGTTGGTGAGGGCAGTTGGTTATGGGGACTGGGCCTGAATGGGCAACCTGGTGAGGGCAGATTGGTATGGGGACTGGGACCTAATGGGAACCCGGTGAGGCAGTAGGTTTGGGACTGGGCCTAATGGAACCTGGTGAGGGCAGTTGGTTATGGGGACTGGCCTAAATGGATCCGAATGGTGAGGGCAGTTGGTTATGGGGACTGGCCTAATAGGAACCTGTGGGGCAGTTGGTTATGGGGACTGGCCTAATGGATCCTGGTGAGGGCAGTTGGTTAATTATGGGGACTGGCCTGTCCTAATGGATCGGTGTGAGGAGAATAGAGTCTTAAGAGAGTGTGGCTTGGATATCGAGCAGGGTGAATGGGGAGTCCTGGCTGTGTGGTCAGGTTATGGGAACTCTTCTACTGGGGGGCACTGGAGGTCACCCTGGGGGCCACTCCTGAGCTTGTGATCACAACACAAGCCATCATAGAGTTAACCTGCATACCTCAGTGATACCCTGACAGGTACATGATCTGTCGTGAAGCCTCAGACAAGACACGACACAGGATGAAAGGAGAATTCAGATAGTCA
>NW_019950782.1:5466-7401 GCF_002910315.2 Salvelinus sp. IW2-2015 | reverse complement strand
CTGCAGGTGATCCGCCGGTCACATAGTTAGAGTTAGCGGTGGGCGGAGGAAGCAGTGTGTGGTCAAAGGAACGCAGGGGACCAGCACCTACTCGTACCACAATGTGAAATCAATCATCAGTAACAAGTTGGCAGTATTGGAAAAGCAATAACAAGGGCCTGCATACACATACACTCACCGGCCACTTTATTAGGTACACCTGGKTGTTAACGCAAATAGCCTGCTCCTTCGAACAGCGAATCATGTGGCTGCCTGCAACTCAATATATAGACTATATAGAGTAGAGAGCTTTAGTTGTTGTTCAACCAAACATTAGAAAGGGCAAGATTATTAATCTAAGCAACTTTGACCTTGGAATGATTGTTGATGCCACACATGGTGATTCCAGCATCTCAGAAACAGCTGCCCTCCTGGGACCTTAAGGCACTACAGTCTCTAGAGTCTACAGAGAACTGTGCGATAAACAAAACACATTCAGTGAGCGGCAGTTCTGTGGGCAGAAACACCTTGTTAATGAGGAGAATGTCCAGACTCATTCAAGCTAACAGAAAGGCCACAAACGCTCAAATAACAGCTGTTTAAAACAGTGGTGTGCAGAAGAGCATCTCTTAACCTACAACACYGTGAATAATTCAGGCTGTTGTGGAGGCAAAAGGGGGTCCTACCCAGTACTAGATAGGTGTACCTAATAAAGTGGCCGGTGAGTGTACAGTAATGTCAAATCTGAAAACATGGTCTGGAAAAGTGGTACATGGCACCATAGAAACAGTGTCTGATAAAGAATGATGATGAAATATTACATCCATAGATAATGTAGYCCRATTGGTTCRTGKTCCACRGTAATTGGTGTCAAYGGATCTCGTTACCCTGAAACTTTCATGATCTAAACATGGAATATTGTTCGTCAGTTTCCATAAAACTCTGCATTAAGAGTAATGCAACAGGTACTTATCATTTTGAGCCGTTGTATCAGTTGATAGTTAGATCATTGTAAAGAAATGAATAGACAGTCATTTCAGATGTAATGTGTGAATTGCATTTTGAGATGGTAAAACTTTGATGTTAAGTTGTGTCATTTTGAACAGGTGATTTTAGTTCAATGAACAAATGATCTTAGCTGTTTTGTCTCCAAGCAGTTGGAAAAAGTGTCCAGAGTTTTAAAATAATTTGCATTTTGATCATCAGTTGTGAGTTTTGTGTCTAAAGTTTAGAAAAATTGACATCAGGATTCTCAAAGTGATTGTAAAAAACTGTAACAACAGAATATACTGTATATATATATATAATATTACAAATCACCCACCTGACTGAAGATTCAAGCCTAAACTTAATATGTTCAATTATTACCTGAATCATCAGTCAAATTCCAACCTCTTTGCTAAGTACTTGTAGTTATATATATACTCGACTAAACTAGCTCACTGCACATTATCTAATATAATGTAAAGTTGAGGGCTAGACTACTAAACTAACTCACTGCACGTTATCTAATATAATGTAAAGTTGAGGGCTGTTAAACTAGCTCACTGCAGGACAGGTTATGTAGTATAATGTAAAAGATATTTGTAAGTAACCCAAGAGAATGCATCTATTTAGTTTACATTGGGAGCAGATGAAGCATAGCGGGCAGAACAAGGAAGGATGTGGGCAAGGCCAAGCACTAGCTAGCGAGATCCTATTGGCTCGTTGTAGCAATTATTTGCATATTTCCATTCGGGAAACAAACTCAAAATCGCCCTTGCACTCCTTCTGAACATCGAAATACTTTAAAAACTTTAGCAAAGTGTCAAGTCTATAAAACTTAGTGTACTATTTTCATAACATATTCTAGGTTTTGGGAAAGAGAAACTTTTAATGAGATCCGATGTTTCATCGATGAGAAAATGTGCGTAATCTCAGCCCACTTGTTCAATCCTCCTCCTCCTCCTCCTCCTC
>NW_019950782.1:0-5183 GCF_002910315.2 Salvelinus sp. IW2-2015 | reverse complement strand
CTGATAGGAAATAAGTAGTGATTTTTTATTATACTACGTGATTCAAGTGCTACTTTTTAAAGTTTAAAGCCCTTTTTTTATTTTTAAGCCTTAAAGAAAAATTCAATAAATGAATGTTATTGTATGAAGCATTCATGCATTTTATCTTGTCTTCCTCGTCTCTATTTATAAATTAGCAGGGAGGGTGAAGTGACGTTGTGTTGCATGCATATACTAGGACTGTTGCACGCGTTTTAGTTATATCAGTCTTGCTGTTTTGGCTGATTTCAGAGGCATAAAAGATGTGAAATACTACTATGGGCAGTGAGATGAATATTAGTCGCGCGGTAGGAGGAGGAGGAGGAGGAGAGGAGAGGAGAGGGTAGAGGAGGGACGGAGGGAGGAGGGGGAGAGGAGGCGGGGGAACCATCAAGGATGAGCCTACAGGTCGAATATTGTCTCCAGGTTACCCAGCTCCATATGAACATAACCTGCACTGTGTCTGGAGCATCGAAGCGGCCCCAGGAAGCACTATAGGGTCAGTACATTAACTCAGTCATCCTCCTCCTCTTCCTCCATGGGGTCAGTACATTAACTCAGTTCCCCTCCTCCTCTTCCTCCTCTTCCTCCATGGCGTCAGTACATTAACTCAGTCATCCTCCTCCTCCTCTTCCTCCATGGCGTCAGTACATTAACTCAGTTCCCCTCCTCCTCTTCCTCCTCTTCCTCCATGGGGTCAGTACATTAACTCACTTCCCCTCCTCCTCTTCCTCCATGGAGTCAGTATATTAACTCAGTTCTCCTCCTCCTCCTCTTCCTCCATGGGGTCTGTACATTAACTCAGTTCCCCTCCTCCTCCTCCTCCTCCTCCTCCTCCTCCTCCTCCTCCTCCTCTTCCTGTTTACTGTTTGTTAGGGTTGTTGATTCAATGGTGGATGAAGGACGTCACTTTGGAGTATTGGGCTTCACCTGAGAGATCTAGAAAGCAGTGATGTGTGTGTGTCGGTCTGTGTTTGTGCGTGCACCCACCCGTATGTCTATGTCAGTGTGTTTGTGCTTCAGCGTGCATGACCTGGCTTCTCCTCTGTCTTAATGAGTGGACAGGCGTCCTCGGTAACGGGCGCTCGTTTGGCCGGCGTAATTTGGTGTGAAATCTGGTCGCCGCAGAGAGGGCCTGTAATTGGGTCAGACACTTTAAATCGGGCTGTTTATCAGACACCTCGCCCCCTCTCTCACCTCTTTCTCCCCTTCTCTCACCCCCTCACCACACTCTCTCCTTCTCTCACCCTCTCTCTCCTTTCCTCGTGTCCTTCACGAGCAGGTCTCAGGTCCTGACAATTTTGGGGCTTTATTTTTAGTTTAATATTTGATCTCCCATCATTGATAACAAGGTTAAAATAAGAAGGTTGTGTGTGGTGTGGTGTGTGTGTGTGTTGTGTGTGTTGGTGTGTGTGTGTGTTTCGTGTTGTGTGTGTTTGTGTGTGGGTGTTAATTGATTTTATGACTAACAAGTCACCAAGCTCCCTAGTGTGAATCTATTCGAGATATGCAGATAAGTACTTACCTGGTTCACTCAGTCTAAGTTGTGACCATATCTGGATTTGTAGACTATCTGGTCACCAGCCTTAGTGTGATCTATCTGTCACTCAGCCTATGGTGTGAGTTCTACAAATCCAGAAATGTAAATAAACTACAGCTCAGCCCTAGGTGTATTTTCAAATCATTGTCACTCAGCTAGTTGATTCATATCTGATCACTCAGCCTTGTGTGGGTGGCATATCTAGACGTCACTCGAGCCTAGTGTGGTTCATATCTGGTCACTCAGCCTAGTGTGATTTTCATATCTTGTACAGCCTAGTGTGATTCATATCTGATCACTCAAGCCTAGTGTAATTGCATCAAATCTGTCACTCAGGCCTGAGAATCTGTGATCATTATCTTGGTCACTCAGCCTAGTGTGTTTCATATCTTGTTACAGCCTATGTGATTCATAATCTGTCACTCAATCTAAGTGTGGAATTCCATTATCTGATTACAGCCTAGTTGTGGATTCATATTGGCTTACAGCCTAGTGAGTGATTCATATCTGGTTCAGCTAGAGTGTGATTTTTATATCTGGTGTTTACGAGCCCTTGTTGTAAGATTCATAGGTCTGAGCTCACTCAGCACCTAGTTCGTGATCAATATCAGGTCAACTCGCCTAGTGATTCATAATCTGGTGCACTGAGCCTAGTTGTGATTCATAATCTGCCGTCCAACTTAGCCCTAGTGTCTGAATTCAATAAGTCTGGTCAACCTCAAAGCCTAAATGTGAAGTTCATAATCCTGTTACAAGACCTTGTCCAAAGATGAGTAACGATCCAAGATGTGGTGCCTTGTACACAGAACCACATCACAGCAGGGCGGGGGGGTTCAATCAGGGAAGAGATTGGGGGAATAAGACATGTCTCCTCAACATGATACCACGTATCCCATGACAACAAGAAGAACCACTCCTAGTGTGATTCCAATATCTGGTCACAAGCCTAGTGTGATTCATATCTGCGTCAACTCAGCCTAGGTGTGATTCATATTCAGGTCAAACTCAGCTAGTAGTGCAGATCTCCATATCTGGTTACAGCCTAGTTGATTCATACTCTGTTTAATAAACAGCTTAGCTCAGATTATCAATAAATCTATCGATCCTCGAACGCAGAAGTATGACTGATTGCGATACGACTGGCTAAACAGCCTAGATGTGAATTACATATCTGGGTCACCAAAGAATTCAGTGTTGATTCATATCTGCCTCAACTAAAGACCTAGTGTATAGAATCATATCTGGTCCACTCAGGCCTAGTGTAAGATGTCAATCATCTGTTTTATATCTGGTCACTCAGTACCCTAGTGTGATTTCAATCTGAGTCACTCAGCCTTGTGTGATTCACTAATCTGGTCACTCACCTTGTGTTATTACATATGTACTGGATTCACTCAGCTAGTGTAGATTCATATTTCTCGGTTACAGCCTAGTTGGATTCATTGGCTGGTCACAGCTAGATGTGAGTTGAGATATCTGGTTATAACAATCCACTCAGTAGTGGTATTCAATCTGGTACGTCTAGTGTGATTAATTGCTGTCACAGCCAGGTGTATATCATACTCTGGTCGATGATACGAACTGGTCAACTCAGCCTGGAGGAATTCCCTTTCTGGATCTGCATAGACTAGGCTGGCGTCACTCAGCCTTAGAAGTGTCGATTCAATCACACAATCCCTGCCCATGTCAAATCCCCCTCATTTATGTGGCATGTCAGGAGCGTAATGGTGAAAAATATGAAAGGAGCTTGTTGGTGTTACCAAAGGACCTGATATTAGCAGTAAAAGAGAGGCTATCCTCTTAAGTGGTCATACCTCTCTACAAACTCAAATTAGTTATAAGAAGAGAAGCGGAGAGGATGAGAGAGAGAAGAGAGAGAGGAGAGAGAGATTGTAAAATATTATAATAATTGTTACAATTACCAAAAAGTAAGCTTTTGCACATTGGTACATCATGCCAATAAAGATAATTGGTGAATTGAACTTATAGTATGAGGATGAGGGGATCGGGCCTATACACCTGGAGGGAGGACGGTGATTGTACAAGCTAGCTAGACACCCAGGTTAAGAATTCAGGAAAGGAAGGGATGGGAGGATGGAGGTGTGATACCACTACGAACACCAGAGACTAAGAAATTTCAAGGGAAGGAGCGGCGATTGGAGGAGGAGGTGTGTACCGCTAGCTAACACACCAGATACGACTTCAGGAAGAGGCCGATGGAGGGATGGAGGTGCGTCGTCACCGCTAGACACGGCGACGGATTAGAATTCAGGACGAAGTGAAGTGAATAGGAAGCGAGATGGAAGGGCAATGGAGGTGAGGGATCATGCTGTACCGCAGACACCAGTAGAATTCAGGAAGGAAGGGATGGAAAAAGGGCCGATGGATAGAAGTGGTTCGCCGCTGGAGGGCCTAGAACAACCAGAGGTAGAAAATTCAGAGAAGAACGCGAGCATGGCAGGTATGAGCAGGTGTCGTACTGCTAGCTAGAACACCAGGGCGTAGACATTCAGGGAAGGAGGGATGGAGGAATTGGAGGGTGTGAATGTCGCTAGCTGAAACCACCAGGTAAAATTTCAGGCAAGGAGGGATGTTGGAGGGATGGAGGCTGCAGTAGCTTGCTAGCTAGACACCCCAGGGTAGAATTCCAGAAGGAGCGGATGTGAGAGAGCGCAGCAGGGACGGTGCTGCAACTGCTAGCTAGACACCAGGTAGAATTCAGGAACATGAGGGATCGAGTGCAGTGAGCCGAACATGATACCCCAACTAAAGTACCACACAAAGAAAATAGAAATTCAGGAAGGAGGGCTTAGGAAAGGAGCATGAGTAGCATGTAACGCTAGCTAGACAGCCAGGAGTAGAATTCCAGGAAGGAGCGGGAATTCGGAGGATGGAGGTGTCGCTGTACCCGCTAGCTAGACCACACAAAAGTAGAATCAGGAAGGAGAAACAACACCACATCACGGGGCCTCACATGGCGGAGAGGCGCCCCCGCTGGAAGGTCGTGAACTTGTTGACTCCTATCTATAGACCCACAGGTAGAATTCTATGGAAAGGAGGCGATTGGAGGGATGGAGGTGTGTTCCGCTTAGCAGACACCAGGAAATTCAGGAATGAGGGATGAGAAGGGCTGGAGGTGTGTACTGCGTAGCTAGGACCACCAGTAGAATTCAGAGAGGCGATGGAAGGGACTGGAGGGTGTGTTCCGCTAGCTAAACACCAGGTTAAATTCAGGAAAGGAGGGATTGGAGGGAATGGAGGTGGTTACGGCCTCCAAGCTAGGGACACCAGAATAGAATCTCAGGAAGGAGGGATGGAAAGGGATGGTAGCACAAAGGTGTTAGCTGCAGCTAGACACCAGGGTAGAATTCAGAAGGAGCGGATGAGGATGGAGGGTGGTGTACGCACCTAGACACCAGGGTAGAAAGAAAGAAAAGAAGAATTCAGGAAGGAGGGATGGAGAGGGATGGATTAGCTTGTACGCTAGGCTAGACACCAGGTAGGAATTCAGGAAGGAGGGATGGAGGATGGAACGGTAAGAGGTCTGTAACCGATAGCCTAGACACCAGGTAGAATCAGGACAGGAGAGGATGCGAGGAGGATGTACGTGCTAGACCAGTACTGA
>NW_019950781.1:0-7406 GCF_002910315.2 Salvelinus sp. IW2-2015 | reverse complement strand
CTTTTACTTCAAAGACAGATTTAGAAGTTTTTTTGGGGAAAGTAACTACAATATTTATTAATAGACCCATGTTTCAGGGTCAAAGAAGATTTACTGTATCATCTTTCAACTGGTCCATTCCATACTTTATAAATGTAGCTAGCTTTACATCACATACTTTATTGGTCTTGTTGATAAATGTAGCTAGCTTTACATCACATACTTTATTGGTCTTGTTGATAAATGTAGTTAGTTTACATCACATACTTTATTGGTCTTAGTTGATAAATGTAGCTAGCTTTACATCACATACTTTATTGTCTTGTTGATAAATGTAGCTAGCTTTACATCACATATTATTTGGTCTTGTTGATAAATGTAGCTAGCTGTACATAACATATTATTTGGTCTTGTTGATAATGTAGCTACTGTAGCTATACATAACATATGAATAAACACATGTTGATAATTTCAGATCAGATTTTTAACTAACTGGCAAATTGACATTGTTTTATGAAAGAGATAGTGTATGTTAATGTGAACTGGTGACATGTGACAAAGACAGATACAGAAATAAGTCCAGGTTCCTTCATGCATTGACCATATGAATACATGTCAAGTAGAATCATATGTGAATTGTTCATATCAGCGTCAAATATACCCAAACGTTTTCCAACTGAAGGGAAATTGATTGTTCCGTAGTAATATGCATTACAACCAATATGTCATTGCATACATCTTTTACTGCAGTGGGCTAAATCATTGTCCACACAGTGATTCTTGGTGTCTTAAACAAATATACTTTGAAACAAAAGTATAAAACCTCACACACATGGTTATGGGTTTAAAAAAGGAAGACACCTGTACACGTCATATATAGAGTTAAATGTATTACATTTTGAGTTGCATCCCAATATTACACTTTATATACATCAAGAAGACTGAAATATAACAAAACCGTTTGACATAAAAACACGGGATTTTCGGTGCGTAAAAAAATATATGTTGACTAATTATGAAATTATGAAAAATATTAATAACTTCCACCCTTGAGGCCACTAGACGGCATTTCTGGTCATCGACTGCAGGAAAGGGCTACGACACAATATTAACAAGAGGCATATGCAAGTGGCACATATGCACTTCACAACAGAACCGTTCTGCAAAACCCTTTGTTCATGAGATCAACGTGTCTAACTTTCCCTGTTTGCAGACTGACAGGAAGTCAAAGAACAGACAGATCTGCATCCCCCATCAAAGTGCTCTTTGACAGCATCCTTCTTTTCTTGACATATTTGTCAATGGATACCTTGGGAATGATGGACGATGGCTGCCTGTCACCAGACAACTACCATGACATGGTGAAGGGAGGAGGGTCTAGCGGAGGAGGCGGTCCACAGCGCTGACCTGATCCCGGGCTTCAGTAGGACCAGTACCCCTGCTCACTCCTGTAGGGTCCGAACGGACCCAGGAAGTGGACACTGAGGGCCTGGAGGCACCAAGGAAGCAGGGCAGTCAGACCCCTACAGATACCTGGCCAGCCTGGAGGACAGCACCCAGCACTCTGTCTTTCACGGTCAGTACCATGGTTGTTATTGATTTATACGTTTATAAAACATTTTTAAAGGAGAGACAATAGATGCATTCAAATGAAGTAGCCTATACCTTTTGCCATTGGAGAAACAGACTGCAATGAAATGAAATGAAGATTTATTTTAACAATATTGATATCTTCATCAACAAATAGTAGTTGTGACTAAGTGGCAGTAGTACAATCAACTCAAAATAAACAGCAATAATGTCAGTAGCAGCATGTGTAAATATAGATACCTCTATCCAGGTAACTTACAGTACACACATCCTCTTCCAATGCTGAGCAGTGCATTGTGGTTCCTCTATCTGACAAGTTGTAAATGACAGCAGATGGGAGTTCTGTTAGCCGTGCAACTAGTCCTCCCAACCGGCTAAGTCCTTGAAAGTCTGCAAGCATATAAGTGAGCAATGTAATAAGTATTGAATTTCTCTGTAACAAGGCAGTGGAGTTCCTCCCTCTTTTGGCTCCCTGCCCTAATCTTGTGGCCCAGGTGGAGTGGGCAAGGTCAACATTGTAGCTCCTAAGACCTAAAGGTGTGTCATCTTCATTTGACCAGTTTCTCACAGCAGGAAAAMAATCCTGCATCAACAGGAAATGTGAATTATTTGTGGATTATAATGAATTTACATTTTTGTAAGGGTTGATAATTTTTTCTGTTAGTGTAAATCAAGTCTGACATTTTAAAGAAGAAATTACAAACGTTGGTAGCCTCTTAAAATGTTGAATAAAGTACAATTAAGATAGTACATACAGTCAGGTCCAAAATTATTGGCACCCTTGATAAAGATTGGCAAAAAAGACTGCATAAAATAACAATAAAAATACTTTTGTARATATAGTTTAGCTCAGTATGTGGACACCCCTTCAAATTTGTGGATTTGGCTATTTCAGCCACACACGTTGCTGACAGGTGTATAAAATCAAGCACACAGCCATGCKATCTCCATAGACAAACATTGGCAGTAGAATGGCCTTACTGAAGAGCTCAGTGACTTTCAACGTTGCATCGTCATAGGATGCCACCTTTCCAACAAGTCAGTTTGCTGCACCTGCTAGAGCTCCCTCGGTCAACTGTGTTGTTATTGTGACGTGGGAACGTCTAGGAGCAACAACGGCTGAGCAAGTAGCGGATAAAAATTGTCTGTCCTCAGTTGCAACACTCACTACAGAGTTGCAAACGGTCTCTGGAAGCAACATCAGCACAATAACTGTTCGTCAAGAGCTTCYTGAAATAGGTTTCCATAGTTGAGCAGCCACACACAAGCCTAATATCACCATGCGCAATGCCAAGCGTTGTCTGGAGAGGTGTAAAGCTCGCTGCCATTGGACTCTGGAGCAGTGGAAACACATTCTCTGGAGTGATGCATCACGCTTCACCATCTGGCAGTCCGACAGACGTATGTGGATTTGGCGGGTGCCAGGAGAACGCTACCTGCCCGAATGCATAATACCAACTGTAAAGTATGGTGGAGGATGATGAATAATGGTCTGGAGCTGTTTTCCATGGTTCGGGCCCCTAGTTCCAGTGAAGGGAAATCTTAACTCACAGCATACAATGACATTCTAGATGATTCTGTGCTTCCAACTTTGAGGCAACAGTTTGGGGAAGGCCCTTTCCTGTTTCAGCATGACAATTCCCCGTGCACAAAGCGAGGTCCAACAGAAATGGTTTGTCGAGATGGGTGTGGAAGAACTTGACTGGCCTGCCAAGAGCCCTGACCTCAAACCCATCGACAATCTTGGGATGAATTGGAACGCACAGTGAGCCAGCTAATGTCCAACATCGTGCCACCTCCTAATGCTTTGTGGCTGAATGGAAGCAAGTCCCCAGCAATGTTCCAACATCTAGTGGAAAACCTTTCCAGAAGAGTGGAGGCTGTTATAGCAGCAAAGGGGGAACAACTCCATATTAATGCCCGTGATTTTGGAATGAGATGTTTGGTCAGTAGCAAGCAAAAAAAATTGAGAATTTATATTATTTTATACTAATACAATTGCTCAGAGAAAGACATTTTGTTTAACATATAGTATAATTTCTTCCAAAAATATAGTGTCAAAATGATTGGCACCCCTGTTTCAATAACTTTCAATACTCACTTTGCGAGGATCATTTTTTATGAGATTAGACACATTGGGAGGAATCTTAAACAGGGAGGCTGGTGGGAGGAGCTATAGGAGAGGCTTAATGTAATGGATGGAATAAATGACCAGAGTCAAACATGTGGTTTCCATGCGTTTGATCTTATTCCATTCCAGCTATTACAATGAGCCCGTCCTCCTATAGCTCCTCTCACCAGCCACACTGATCTTAGACCATTCCTCCATACAGAATCTTTCCCGGTCTTTTATATCATTAGTCTGCACTTAGTATGCACTGGACTGTCTTCTTCAATTCAAACCAACAGGTTACCAATGGGGTTAAAGTCCGGAGACCGACGGCAATTGCGAAAGGCTGATTTTGTGGTCAAATAACTATTTATGTGTGGATTTTGATGTGGAAGGAGCGCTCTGTCCGTACACTCCACAACTCCACCCTTGATTAGAACTAGATGCTGCTGGCGGGCCGGCGAGGCAGAGGAGAGAGTGCGTCATCAGTGTAGAAAAAATAAAAGTAACAGCTAAGCTCTGACTGTCCCCACGTAGCTTCTGTTCTAGGTTTCATTAAGGAATCTCTTTCTGAGAAGCTGTAGCGGGAGCCCGGCAAACCCATTAGAAGTGAATATGGGCGCTAAGCTCTGAGACATGATTTCTGACACGTTCACGTGTTAGACGAACTCTTGACATTTCCAACTTGCTACCTGGTTGTAGTTATACACATGCCACGTCCACCAGTTAGCAAGCTGGATTTTTCAGAGATCCGAGTAGTTCGTGAACGCAGCAGAAATACCTGGGTTGAATGGTGCATATGTAGGAGTATCCGTTATTCACAACGCACGCCGTTCTCAGGCAGGCATGCCGGTAATGTCTAAAATAAGTGACTTTTTGCAAGAGGTTAGGAGATCTTACACAGCAGGTTAGGAGAATTAGGTGAATTCTCCCTGAAGCGACTCGGAAATATCTAGTTACAATCAGGCCTGCCCTGAAAACACCTCCGTTTCCACTAATGTGATTATGTGTGTACTAGCAGACCAGATGACAGTGGATGATCCCAACACCTTAGCCCTTAACCCCCTAGTCGACAGGCCATGGTACGTACATTGCCAGTAAGTGTTTCTCAGTAACTCTGTCTTAGTGAGTTGGTTTCCATGAAACAAGCTCTGTGGCTTAAGTGTGACCAGTACTGGAAGAAAATCCTGGGTACTGAGACTCCATCAGGGACTGCCTGCATCCACTGTGCCAACCAGCTACACACACACAGCTATGTCTACTATACTTGAGGACCAACAATTGATTCCAATTCAAAATCCTATTTTCCCTAACCCCTAAAACAGTATTTTTTTGAAATGAGGACCAGAAAAGTTCTCTGAATTTGAGTTGGTTTACTGTTCTGTTAAGACTCCTGTTGTTTACTGTTCTGGTGAGGACTTCCTGTTGTTTACTGTTCTGGTGAGGACTTCCGGTTGGTTTACTGTTCTGGTGAGGACTTCCGGTTGGTTTACTGTTCTGGTGAGGACTTCCTGGAGTACAGGCTTTACTGAATGACAAACAAGACAAAACAAACATGGAATTTCTTGAATAGTTTTGGGTAGGCCTCTCTCAGAGGAGTGCTGATGACAGGATGCCCTACGCTGAGCAGCGGCATCGAACCCCCGTCTGGGAGAACATGCATCCGATGACGGGCCTTTAGATGGTGGTGGAAGGTCGTTGGAAGACTGTTGCTACAAAACAGCAAGTGAGAGACAAGAGGTGAGTTGACATCAATACTCCATAGGCTTATGCCCATTGGTTGAAAGAACGAGTGATTATTGCACAAGTGAGGTCATAGGTTATTCAGGAAGTGTGTTGGAATTGCCTTAGTGTGCCTTGCTCATAGGCTGAAGTGAAAAGTGATGGCATTCCGCAAGCTTGCTACTAGTGAAGGAGAGATGTGACGCTATGCTGACAAGGTGACAAAGCTACCATATAAAACACCTGCTCTGCTAATGAGGTAACATTATAAACACTACCGTATGAATACCCACAATGCCACTGGGATAGGAAGCGATGTGAATTATATTGTGCTTCTAGATAAAATGTGAAAATGACAAGCCGTTAAGACCAGCCTTACTTACTGAACTTTCGTAAACCGATTAAAACGTGTTCACACAGAAATTTCCGAGTCCCTAATTTCGATAGTTTGTGAACGCGCAGAAATACCTGGGTTGAATGGTGCATATGCAGGAGTATCGCGATTCACAACCCACGCGTTCTCAGGGCAGGCTGCCGGTTTTGACTAGAAGTGACTTTCGTAGCAGGTTAGGAGAACTTACGCAGGTTAGTATAATTAAAGTGAGGTTAGGAGAATTAGGTTAAGGTTAGGAAATGGGTTAGGATCTAGCTACAACCAGGCCTGCCCTGAGAACACCCTTAGTTTCCATAATGTGATTGTGTGTACAGTCATGGCAAAAGTTTTGAGAATGACACATATTAATTTTCACAAAGTCTGTTGCCTCAGTTGTATGATGGCAATTTGCATATACTCCAGAATGTATGAAAGAGTGATAGATGAATTGCAATTAATTGCAAAGTCCCACTTTGCCATGAAAATGAACTGAATCCCAAAAAACATTCCACTGCATTTCAGCCCTGCAACAAAAGGACCAGCTGACATCATGTCAGTGATTCTCTCATAAACACAGGTGTGAGTGTTGACGAGGACAAGGCTGGAGATCACTCTGTCATGCTGATTGAGTTCGAATAACAGACTGGAAGCTTCAAAAGGAGGGTGGTTCTTGGAATCATTGTTCTTCCTCTGTCAAACATGGTTACCTGCAAGGAAACACGTGCCGTCATCATTGCTTTGCACAAAAAGGGCTTCACAGGCAAGGATATTGCTGCCAGTAAGATTGCACCTAAATCAACCATTTATCGGAGCATCAAGAAATTCAAGAGAGCGGTTCAATTGTTGTGAAGAAGGCTTCAGGGTGCCCAAGAAAGGCCAGCAAGCGCCAGGAGTCTCCTAAAGTTGATTCAGCTGCGGGATCGGGGCACCACCAGTACAGATCTTGCTCAGGAATAGCAGCAAGCAGGTGTGAGTGCATCTGTACCACAGTGAGGCGAAGACTTTTGGAGGATGGCCTGGTGTCAAGAAGGGCAGCAAAGAAGCCACTTCTCTCCAGGAAAAACATCAGGGACAGACTGGTATTCTGCAAAAGGTACAGCGATTGGACTGCTGAGGACTGGGGTAAAGTCATTTCTCTGATGAATCCCCTTTCCGATTGTTTGGGGCATCCGGAAAAAAGCTTGAGCGCTACCATCGGTCCTGTGTCATGCCAACAGTAAAGCATCCTGAGACCATTCATGTGTGGGGTTGCTTCTCAGCCAAGGGAGTGGGCTCACTCACAATTTTGCCTAAGAACACAGCCATGAATAAAGAATGGTACCAACACATCCTCGAGAGCAACTTCTCCAAACCATCCAGAACAGTTGGGAGAACAATGCCTTTTCCAGCATGATGGAGACCTTGCCATAAGTGGCTCGGGGAACAAAACATCAATATTTTGGGTCCATGGCAGGAAACTCCCCAGACCTTAATCCCATTGAGAACTTGTGGTCAATCCTCAAGAAATGGGTGGACAAACAAAACCCCACAAATTCTGACAAACTCCAAGCATTGATTATGCAAGAATGTGCTGCCATCAGTCAGGATGTGGCCCAGAAGTTAATTGACAGCATGCCAGGGGCAGAGCGAGGT
>NW_019950780.1:0-7409 GCF_002910315.2 Salvelinus sp. IW2-2015 | reverse complement strand
AAACCCTTCAGAACCAGAGCTGAGGAGGTAAGGAACATGCCAGTATTATATCAGTATGCAGTATATCGTAGATATATACAGTACTACAGTATATCGTACTGCCGTATATATCAGTTATTAACAGTAAAACATATTATATATCATATTAACAGTACTTAGCAGTATAATATCGTATATAACCAGTAACTAATATATATCAGTACTTACCAGATATATAACGACTTTACAGTATATACACTATACTAGTACTACAGTATACCAGTTACTATAGTATATAAACACTTAAAGTACAAGTATTACATTACTTAGTATACTATAGTCTACCAGATACTACAGTATATATAACATATACTTATAACAAGTACTACACAAGTATTACCAGTACTAACAGTATATAACACTATTAACAGTAACAGTAATACAGTACTTAAATGTACAGTACACAGTATATCCAGTAATATTAGTATATGAACACTATATAACAGACGACAGTAATATTTGTATATAGTATATGTAAAAACTATTAAGCCTATAGTGATATACGAGTAGTACGTATATAACACTGTATATAACAGTACTACAGTATATACCAGTACTACAGTATATAACAGCCATACAGTATATAACACTATATAACAGTTCTACAGTATATACCAGTCATATAGTATATAACAGTACTACAGTACATAACCTATATAACAGTCCTACAGTATATAACAGTATATAACAGTACTATAGTATATAACAATACTACAGTATATAACACTATATAACAGTCCTACAGTATATAACAGTATATAACAGTCCTACAGTATATAACAGTCCTACAGTATATAACAGTCCTACAGTATATAACAGTACTAACACTCTGTAGTGTAGTGTAGTGTGACTGACACTCTGTAGTGTAGTGTGACTGACACTCTGTAGTGTAGTGTGACTGACACTCTGTAGTGTAGTGTGACTGACACTCTGTAGTGTAGAATACACAGTATGTAGATAGCCGCTGTCTTTTCGGGTTCCTGCTACTGATCGTGTTATTTTACACTGATCTTTCTTTCTACATAATATTTCCGCCATCATTCCCTATGACTGACAGGAGCTTCTAGACATCAGAACAGCGATCACTAACCTCAATGTGGATGAAGATTTCTACTTCAATGAGTCGACAGCTGTGAATGTACTGCTCCTTACAGGCCCTAATCCCCGAGACGGCGTAAGAGAGGCCGACGTGTGGACACCCTGATGAGACTACGTAGGTGAGTAATACCCTTCGCTCTATTGGCGAACATACAATCACTGGAGAATAAACGGGATGAGCTCCGTTCGAACTCTCCTATCAACGGGACCTGAACAACTGTATTATCCCATGTTTCACGGAGTCGTGGCGGAACGAGGACATGAATAATATACCAAGCCTTCAGAAAGTATTCACACCGCTTGACTTATTCCACGTTGTTGCGTTACAGCCCGAATGAAACATTTATTAAATACAGATGGTGTGTCACTGATCTACAACACAATACTAACGTCAAAGCGGAATTATGTTTTTTTTTTTTTTTTTTTTATGTTTACAAATTAATTTAAAAAATGAAAAGCTGAAATGTCTTGAGTCAATAATTCTGTTATTGTAAGCCTAAATAAGTTCAGCAGTAAACATGTGTTAACAAAGACCAATAGGATTTTTTGAATGACTACCTCATCTCTGTACCCCACACATACAATTATCTGTAAGGTCCCTCAGTCCAGCAGTGAATTTCAAACACAGATTCAACCACAAAGACCAGGGAGGTTTTCCAATGCCTCGCAAAGAAGGACACCTAATGGTAGTGATGTGTAAAATAAAATAAAAACTAGACATTGAATATACCTTTGAGCATGGTGAAGTTTTTATATACACTTTGGATGGTGTATCAATACACCCAGTCACTACAAGGATACAGCCTAACTCAGTTGCCGGAGAGGAAGGAAACTGGTCAAGGATTTCACCATTTAAAAAAACATTTAACTAGGCAAGTCAGTTAAAGAACACATTCTTATTTACAATGACGGCCTACCGGGGAACAGTGGGTCAACTACCTTGTTCAGGGGCAGAACGACAGAGTTTTACCTTGTCAGCTCTGGGATTCGATCCAGCAACCTTTGCAACCGTTACTGGCCCCAACGCTCTAACCACTAAGCTACCTGCCGCCCCGTTAGGTCCATGGTGATTTTAAAACAGTTACAGAATTTAATTGTTGTGCTATGAGAAAACTAAGGATGGATCAACAACACTGTAGTTACTCCACAATACTAACCTAAATAACAGAGTGAAGAGAAGGAAGTCTGTACAGAATTAAAATATTCAAAAACATTCATCCTGTTTGCATCAAGACACTTCAGTAATACTGCAGAAAAATGTGGCAAAGAAATGCACTTTTAGTGCTGAACACAAAGTGTTATGTTTGGGGCAAATTCAACACAACACATCACTGAGTAACTCTCTTCATATTGTCATTGGCAAAGGAGTGTTTTAGGATAAATAGAAACAGATTACAGCTATAGGCTAAACTCTAGAGGAAAACCTGGTTCAGTCTGCTTTCCAACAGACATGATTCATTATCATACCGCTGCACGTGGACACTGTACTGGTACCCCTGCACGTGGACACTGTACTGGTACCGCTGCACATGGACACTGTACTGGTACCCCTGCACGTGGACACTGTACTGGTACAGCTGCACATGGACTCAGTACCGGTACCCCTGCACATGGACTCAGTACCGGTACCCCTGCACGTGGACACTGTACTGGTACCCCTGCACGATGGACCAGTACCGTACACCTGCAACATGGACTCAGTACGGTACCTCCTGCACGTGGACTCAGTACGCGGTAACCTGCACATGGATCAGTACCGGTAACCCCTCACATGATCTCAGTCCCGGATACGCTGGCACGATGGTACTCAGTACCGCGTACCACCTCGACATGGCACTCGATTCTGGTACCCTGCACTGGACTCTGTACTGGTACTCTGCACATTGACTCAGTTACTGTGTACCTGACGTGACTCAGTACTGGGTGGTGTCTGATCCGGGTTGAGTCAGCGCGGGCCGGTGTTGCCGGGGACTGCACGTGTGACTCAGTACTGGTACCCTGCAGCGTGGATACACTGCTGGGTACCTCCTGCACCGTGGACTCGAGTTACCGGTACCCCTGCAACGTGGCTCAGAACGGTACCCTGCACGTGGACTCAGTACGGTACCTGCACAGTGGAGCTCAGTACCGGTACGCTGCACGTGTGCCTCAGGTCCCCGGTACCACTGCCAGCGTGGACTCAGTACCCGGTACCCCTGCAGTGGACTCAGTACCGGTACGTCCTGCACGTGGACTCAGTAACGGACCGCTGCCTGGCACGTGACTCAAGTACCGGTACCCTGCCGTGATCGCAGTACGGTACCCCTGGCACGTGAACTCAGTACGGTACCCCTGCACGTGGACTCAGTACGGTACCCTCACGTGACCGTACGGTACCCTGCACGTGGACTCAGTATCTGGTACTACTGCACGTAGGACATCTGTCCTGGTACCCTGCAGTGGATAGTCCTCGGTACCCTGCACAGTGGACTCAGACCGGTACCAGTGCTGCACGTGGAGCTCAAGTACCCGGTCCCTGCACGTGGAGCTCAGTACTGGTCCCTGCCGTGTGTCAGTAACGGTACACTTGCACGTGGACCTCAGTACCGGTCCCTGCAACGTGGAACTCAGTACCGGGTCGCTGCAGTGGGACTTCAGTTAGGTAACCTGCATGTGGAGCTCAGTACGGGGTCGTCCTGCAGTGGACTCAGTGACCGGTACCCCCCGGCTTCTGGCACATGGACTCAGTACCGGGTACCCTGCACGTGATCAGTACCGGTACTTGTTAATATTTTTCATAAAGTTCTTATTTTGTTGTTCTTTTGATTATTATTATCTTGTTTTGGTTATGTGTTGTTTTTTCTTGTTTTTTTTTCTTCTTTTTTGTTTTGGCTCTTTTTTAA
Organism: Salvelinus sp. IW2-2015; assembly: GCF_002910315.2. NCBI lineage: Eukaryota > Metazoa > Chordata > Actinopteri > Salmoniformes > Salmonidae > Salvelinus > Salvelinus sp. IW2-2015. Next base: position 3,390 of record NW_019950780.1, on the reverse strand, counting down.
TCGATTTTTTGTGTTTTTATTTTTTTTTTTATTTTTTATTTTCAATTTCCTTTTTTTTTTTTTTCTTGTTTTTAACGGTTTTTTTCTTGCACGTCGATCAGTACTGGTATCGCTCATGTCGCTCAGTACTGGTACCCCTGCAGGTCGATCAGTTACCGGTACCCTGCACGTGACTCAGACGGTGAACCGCCTGCACGTGGACTCAGTCGGTACCCCTGCACGTGGACTCAGTACGGGTACCGCCTGCATGTGGACTTCAGTAGGTACCGCCTGCACCTCGAGTCAGTAACTGGTATCACTGCACGTGGACTCAGTACCGTCCCTGCACGTGGACTCATATGGTAGCCTGGCACTCGACTCAGTAGGTAGCCCTGCACGTGGACTCGTACCGGTGACCGCTGCACGTGAATCAGTCCGGTACCCGCTGCAGTTGACTCAGTAGCGGTACCTGCACGTGGACTCAGTACCAGGTAACTGCACCTGTCGAGTCAGTACTGGTTATGCCTGCCACGTGGACTCAGTTACGGTACCCTGCACGTGGCTACAGTACCGGTCCTGCACGTGCTCGTACGTTACCCCTGCACGTGGACTCATACGGTACCTGACGTGGACTCAGTACTGGTACTACTGCCGACGGACTCAAGACGGTACGCCCTGCACAGGTTTTGATGTTGTGACGTGGATCAGTTCCTGGTACCCTGCACACGGACTCATTTACTGTACCCCTGCACGTGGACTCAGGTACTGTACCCTGCACATTGACTCTAGTACTGGTACATCCTGCACGTGGACTCATCGATCCGTACTTACCTGCACGTGGACTATCTGCGTACCCCTGCACGTGGACATCTACCGTACCTGCGGTATCAGCCTCCTGCACGTGGACTTCGTACCGGGTACACTGCACGTGGACTCAGAACGGTACACCTGCACGTGGACTCAGTACGGTACCCGCACGACTGTCTTATCGTGACCCCTCACGTCGGACTCAGTACCGTTACTGCACGTGACTCAGTACCGGTACCTGCAACGTTGGACTATACCGAGTACCACTGACGTGCGGCTAGCGTACCGCTGAGCTCAGTACGGTACCCTGCACGTGGACTCAAGTAACCGTACCCCTTGCACGTGACTCAGTAGCGGTCCTTCGCACTGGCCTGCACGGTGAGCTCTCGTTACCCCTGCACGTCGGACTCAGTACTGGTATCCCTGGGCACGTCGACTCAAGTACTGTACCTGACGTTCGAGCTCAAGTACCGGTACCAGCTGCACGTGGACGTCACTACGTACCCTGCACGTGGGACTCAGTACCGGTACACCTGCACACGTGACTCCAAAGTTTACACGGTACCCCTTGCCCCACTTGAGTCAGTACTGGTATCCTCAGTGCAGTACGGTACGCAGTGACTCAGTACGGTACCGACCTGCACGTGCGATCAGTATCGTACCCCTGCCACGTCGGACTCAGTACGGTACCCTGCACACCGGTCGTCCGACTTCAGTACCGTACCCTGCACGTGGACTCAGTACTGGTACCTGCACGTGGAACATCAGTCCAGGGTGACCCCTGCAGGTGGAGTCAGTACCGGTACCCCTGCACCGGTCGAGTCAGTACTGGTATCCTGCACGTGAGCTCAGTACGTTACCTCCTGCGTGCTAGACGTAGGAGCCAGTGCAGTGGACTCAGACCTGGTACCCCTGCACTAGTGGAACTCGTACGATTACGTGGACTGAGTACCCGTTCTGCACGTGGACTCAGTCTCTGGGGTATCCCTGACACGTGTGAGCTCCGAGAGTACGTACCCTGCCGGCTGACTGTCCCCTGGCACGTGGACTCAGAGGTACCCTGCCGTGACCTACCGTCCATTACGTGGGACTCATGTAATGGAGTTGACCGAGACGCCCGGTGGACTCAGTACCGGTACCCATGCACGTGGGACTCAGTACGGTACCACTGCACGTGACTCATAGTAGCCGTCCCTGCCACGTAGGACTCAGTACCGGTACCCCGTGCACGTGGACCTAGTACGGTACAGTACTGCATGCTGGGACTCAGTACGCGTACTATCCCTTGCGACGTGGACTCAGTACCGGTAATCCGGCACGATGGTCGTACGTATCCGCATGCCGGACTCCATACTGGTACCCCCTGCACGACGTGGACATTCAGTACTGGTACCGCGCCTGCACGTGGAATCGTACTGTACCGGCTGCACGTGACTCAGTACTGGTACCCCTGCACGTGGACTCATAAGTACCCCTGCACGATGGACTCAGTACATGTACCCCTGCACGTGGACGATCGTACAGTACCCCTGCACGTGGACTCGAGTACGTACCCTTGGTGTTTTACCTTTGTGCACTGGACTCGCAGTACTGGTACCCCTGCACGTGGACTCAAATACCTGGTACGCATTGATCACTCAGTACTTGGTACCTCCTGCACGTGTCAGTTACCGCTAACCCTGCACTGGATCAGTACTGGTACCCTGCACGTGAGATGTCCTGGTACCCTGGCACGTGCGACTCATACCGTGACCCTGCACGTGACTCATTACCCCGTAACCCTGCACGTGACTCAGTACGGAACCCCTGCCGTCGGATCGGTACCGGTACCTGCACGTGACTCAGTACTGGTACCAATGCACCGGACTCAGTAGCCGGTACCCCTGCACGTTGGACTCAGTACGGTATCCTACTGACGTGGACTCAGTACCGTACCCCTGACGGGAGTCATACGGTCCCTGCACTGTCGGCCTCAGTACTGGTAGCCCTGCAGTGGACCCAGACCGGGTACCCTGCAGTGGACTCAGTACCGGTACCCCTGCACGTCGACTCAGTACTGGTACTACCTGCACGTGACTCATAGGTACCCCTGAGTCACTGTAGTACCGGACCCTGCACGTGGACTTCAGTACCAGGTACCTGCTGCACCGTGGACTCAGTACCGGTACCCCTGCACGTGGACTCAGTACCGGTACCCCTGCACGTGTCAGTCTGTACCTGGTACTCCCTGCACGTGACTCAGTACCGGTACCCTGCACGGTGGACTCCGTACTGGTACCTGCTGCCCGTCTGACTGGTACTACTGCACGGACTGCAGTCTCGGTACCCGTGCACGGACTCAGTACGGTACCCCTGCACGTGGCAGTACCGTACCCCTGCACGTGGACTCAGTACCGGTACCCTGCACGTGGACTCAGTCGGTACCCTGCACTGAGTCGTACTGGTAGACTGCACGTGGACTCAGTACCGACCCTGCACGTGAGCTCATGTACGGTACCCCTGCACGTGGACTCAGTCTGGTACTCCCTGCACGTGACTCAGTCCGGTACCCCTGCACGTGGACCTCAGTACTGGGTATCCTGCATCGTGGATATACGTACCTGC
>NW_019950779.1:6397-13806 GCF_002910315.2 Salvelinus sp. IW2-2015 | reverse complement strand
TCATGACAACTTAGATAGAACAGTTACTGAGGATGGGAGATGACTTATAGCCACTCCTGTCTGTCATATCTTTAATCTGACTCTATAGCCAACTTCCTATCTGTCATATCTTGAATCTGACTCTATACCACTCCTATTGTTCATATCTTTAATCTGACTCTTATACCACTCCTATCTGTCATATCTTTTAACTGACTCTATAAGCCACTCCTATCTGTCATACTTTAATCTGACTCTATAAGCCACTCCTATCATTCATATCTTTAATCTGACTCATAGCCACTTCCTGTCTGTCATATCTTTAATCTGACTCTAATAGCCACTCCTGTCTGTCATATCTTTAATCTGACTCTATATAGCCACTCCGATCTGTCATATCTTTAATCTGACTCTATAGCCACTCCTATCTTGTCATATCTTGTTAATCTGACTCTATAGCCACTCCAGTCTGTGCATATCTTTAATCTGACCTCTATAGCCACTTCCATCTTGTCATACTTTAATCTGACTCTATAGCCACTCCTATCTGTCATATCTTTAATCGACCTCTATAGCCACTCCCTTTCTTCATATCTTTAAATCTGAAGTCTATAGCCTCTCCTAATTCTGTCAATCTTGAATTGACTACTATAGCCACTCCGTCTTGTCATATCTTTAATCTGAGTGCTAGAGGAAGGTTTTGTCCTCAGGCCTGGAGGGAGCCAAGTCATTCCACTAGCCCAAGAGGGTAAAGTGCCTTTACTGGTTCTAACAGCAGACCTATCAAGCTTGCTGCCAGCTCTTGGCAAAACTTGAAGAAAATTGGTGTTTGACCAAACCAAATGCCTACTTCTCTGTAAAACCAATTAACAACAGGACTTTTCAGCATGCTTATAGAGAGAAGGGCACTCAACATGTTCTGCACTGGACACACTGACTGATGATTGGTTTAAAGAAATTGATAATATCTGAGGATTGTGGGACGTGTACTGTTAGATTCAGTTGCAGCTTTGATATTATTGAACCTAACCTGTTGTTGAGAACTCATGTGTTATGGCTTTTTCAACCTCTAACATATCGTTGATTTAGAGCTATCTTTATCTAATAAATGAGGGTTTTTCTTAATGGAACTTCTCTAATGTATACATGTAACGTGTGGTGTACCGCCAGGGAGCTCTCTAGGCCCTCTACTCCTTTTTCTATTTTCCAATGAACCTGCCCATACTAGGCGTTAAACAAAGCTGTGTGGTCCATGTATGCTGAGATCAAGCCAAAATAGTCAGCAAACCACAGCTAATGAGTCCTGAAACCTTAACAAAGAGTTGAGTCTGTTTTGGAATGGGTGGGCCAGTAATAACTATTGTCCTGAACATCTCTAAACTAAGAGCATTGTATTTGGTACAAATCATTCCCTAAGTTCTAGACCCTCAGCTGAATCTGTAATGAATGGTGTGGCTGTTGAACAAGTTGAGGAGACTAAATTACTTGGTCTTACCTACAGATTGTAAACGTCCATGGTCAAAACATATAAGATTCAATAGTTGTAAAGATGGAGAGAGGTCTAAGCCGTAATAAAAGAGATGCGTTTTTTTGACTCACACTCCAAAACGCAAGTCTGCAGGCTCTAGTTTTGTCATAATCTGATTAGTGTCAGTCATGGTTGTAAAGGCCTGCAAAGAAAGACCTAGTTAAGCTGCAGCTGGCCCAGAACAGAGGGCACATTTTGCTCTTTCATTGTAATCAGAGGGCGATATTGATTACTATGCATGCCAGTCTCTCTTGCTAAGAGTTTGAGAAGAAACTGATGGCACGACTTCTTGTTTTTCTAAGAAACACTAATGTGTTAAATTCCCAAATTTGTTTGCATAGTCATTTACACACAGCACTGACACACCACACACCACACACAACCACACACACACACACCACCAGCGACATGCCACAAGGGTCTTTTCACAGTCCCCAGGTCCAGAACAAATTTCAAGGAAATGTACATATTTATCAAGGGAAGGCCCCAATTAAAGTGCCATGGATTCCCTCCATCTTATACCGAGCATTGTGACCTGCGTTTAAAAAACAGATTAACAAACACCTCTCCATGTGGACTACTTGTTGTTGTGTGGTATTACTGACATGGACCTACTGTTGGTGTGAATGTTACTGACATTTGTGACCTACTGGTATGTGTGTATGTACTCGACATGTGACCCTACTGGTTGTGTGTAGTTGACAATGTGACTACTGTGTTGACGATGTGATAGTGGTGTGTGTATTCTGACACTGTGACCTGTGTGTGTAGTCTGACGGCATTGTTGTAGTAGACATTATGATGTGAACTACTGCGTTGTGTGTATTACTGACATGTGACTACTGTTGTGTGTATGTACTGACATGTGGACCTATGTTTGTGTGTATGTACTGACATGTAGACCTACTGGTTGTGTGTATTACTGACATGCTGACCTATACCTGGTTGTGTGTATGACTGACTGCTACTGGTGTGTATGACGTGACTACTGTGTGTAATGTACCATTGACTCTGGTTGTGTGTATGTACTGACGGACATGGTTTTGTACTGCATGCTCGGTTATTACTGTGCTACTGTTGGTGTGTCTTGACAGTGATAACTTGGGGATGTGGACCTACTGGTTGTGTGTATGTACTACATGTGATCTACTGGTTGGTGTATTACTGACATGTGACCTACTGGTTGTGTGTTGTACTCGACATGTGACACTGGTGTGTGTTTTGATACTGACCATGTCGACTGCGTGTGTGTGTGCTGATGTATGTGAACTGATGTGAACACACACTACAATGGTTCGTGTGTCTGTAATGAAATGTGACTTGTTGTTAGGTGTATGTCTCCGTGAATACTGGTTGGTGGCCAGTAACTGATGTCGACATTATGCATTGTGTGGTATACAATGGACCATAAGTGGGGGTATGACATGTGCATGTGTTGTATGACATGTGACTACTGTTTGTCCGTTGCTTACGACATGTGACACTCTTTGTAGCAAGATGACCTACTGTGTTGATGTACACAGTACCTTGGTTTATGTATGATTGCCACTGTTTTGTCTATGCTCTCATTAAAGCCTAAGCGTTGGCTGTGCTAGACTGAACCATCTGACCTCTTGGATTGCCCTTGTCTCATCTGACTACTGTCTTAGTGGTAAATGCTATGATGCTCGGTTGGGCTCTGCTAACTCACAGGCCTTGGTGGGTTCTGACGTGACTTGGGTCTGCTTGCTACGTGTCATGACATTTGAAACTGTTGTTCACGAGGGCACTGATGATGACACACTACAATTTCAGTTTACAGTCTGAAGATTGCGAAGTCTCTTCGTCTGCAGTAAGCTGATGTATTGCTTCGTAATGGGGCCTAAATCAAACTGCTAGACGCTCCCAACTACATCTTGTCCAGACGCCCTCTGCGTGGAGTTGCCTCTGGTCCGCTTGTAGGCGCGTGGTGTGAGAACAATGAGACACAGGTTTCAGAGAGGGTGGTTTTGTGGTTCTCCTGCTCTCCTACCAGGTATTGTGCTGTGTCGGCGAGATCTCTTGTATACTAGATGCCTGTGAACTATGAAGGGCTGTGGAGATCTAGCTGAGAGGTGGTTTCAATCAAGATTCCTCCACTTCCAAACATACATTGTTTACCATGTCATACATTAATATTCGTCATCTGTGTCCAAGAAGGGCTTACAGGAGTCCCCGACTAAGATCTGAAGACCGAGAGTTTCCTGTTCTTTCGACCAATCAATTGGTCAATATTTAAACTAATTTTCCGTATATATAGACAGACAAAACCTATGGTGTTTGAATAAAAAATAAATTAGAAATGCACTGAAGCTGTCTGATTCTTTAAGACAACTCTTTGATTCAATAATTAAGACGCACAAATGACTCAAGAAAGAGCCCGATGGTCACTGTTTTTTAAAAAGAAAATAATAAATGACACGTAATGCCGGGTATGATTCCCAATCCAGAGACAACGATAGACAGCTGTCCCTTGATTTGAGAAACCATCACCTGGCCAAAACATTAGAACACCAGATCCTGGGCCTCCAGCCCCGGACTGGGGGCCCTCGCCGGCAGGGCCCCGGACTGGGGGCCCTACGCCGCAGATGCCCCGGACTGGGGGCCCTCGCCGCAGGCCCCGCGGACTGGGCCCTCGCTGCAGGCCCCGGACTGGAGGCGGGTTCTCCACTGGGTTTATGGCTTTGTGGTGCCTGTGTTCGGGTTTTACTTCTGGCCTATTAAAAAAACACAAAACAACAAAGAGAAGAAGAATAAAGTGTGAAATAATGCACAAACACTGGTTAAATATGAGTCACATGACTGGGTGGGTGTGATCCATATGATCTACTACTGCATTGGTATTGGTAGACACACAGTGGAGTCTCCAGACCCTTACTGGAGCTTAGTACCTCAGATGCCTTCATCTCTGTCTCTCTGTTGTCATGAGAACTCTTCCTTTCATATCCAGAGATAACGTAGTGCCAAGACACATGTTGCGTTTCCCACTGGACTGTTTTGTAACTCACTGACTCATATTTTCCAGAGGCCTCGTGTGGCCAGAGCCGTGGATCAAGGCCTCGTGGCAGAGCCGTGGATCAGAAGCCTCGTGGCAGAGCGTGGATCAGAGCCTCGTGGCAAAGCCGTGCGGAATCAGGAGCCTCGTGGCAGAGTCGAGATCACAGCCTCGTGGCAGAGCCGTGGATCAGAGCCTCGTGCAGAGCCGTGGATCAGAGCCTCTGCTGGCAGAGCCGTGGATCAGAGCCTCGTGGCAGAGCGTGTGAGAGCTCGGTGGCGCGGAGCACAGCCTCGTGGCAGAGCCGTGGATTCAGAGCTCGTGCAGAAGCCGTGGGATCACAGCCTCGTGGCAGAGCCGGGATCAACAGCTCGTGGCAGAGCCGTGGATCAGACGCCCGTCTGGGCAGAGCCGTGGATCGAAGTCGAGGCCATCGTGGATCAGAGCTCGTGAGCAGAGGCCTCGTGGACAGAGTTTCTGATCGCCCGGCCAGAGGCGTGGTTGGGACCGCTGTTGGACCGCTGTGGGTGGGACCCGCTGTGGTTGGACCCGCTGTGGTTGGGACCCGCTGTGGTTGGGACCCGCTGTTTGGTTGGGGACCGCTGTTGGTTGGGACCCGTCTGTGGTTGGGACCCGCTTGTGGTCGGACCCGCTGTGGTTTTGACCCTCTTCTGGGTTGGCTTAAGGATGGGTAGGATTTTGGAAAAATAGGTTGACAGACCCATGCTTAAAACACGATAGGTGAACCTTCGGGAGGCGAGAGTTAGAGGTAATGAGGTCAGAGGCAGCTGTTGAACTGTATCTTAGAGCGAGAGCAGAGCGCAATGCAGCTAGCTGTGTGTGTGTGTGTGTGTTGAACTGTATCTGAGAGCAGAGGGGGAGCTGTATGAGGAACTGTCTCACTAGCTTTGTGTTGCGATGTGTGTGTGTGTTGTGTGTTGTCGGATGTCTGTCTGGAAGGGAGGTATGATTGACTAAGATGGTTTTGTAAATAACACCACTTGTACAGTCACTGGCCTAAACACAATACTCCATAATGTCAAAGTGGAATTGTGTTTTTAGACATTTTTTACAAATTAATTAAGAATAAAAAGCTTGAATCAATAACTATTCAACCCCTTTGTTATGGCGATGCCTAAATACGTTCAGGAGTAAAAGTACTTTACTTAGTACTTTGTCGAAGCACCTTGGGCAGCGATTACAGCCTCGAGTCTTCTTGGGTTTGATGCTACAAGCTTGGCACACCTGTATTTGGGGAGTTTCTCCCATTCTTCTCTGCAGGTCCTCTCAAGCTCTATCAGGTTGGATGGGGAGGGTCTCTCCAGATATGGGCTCTGGCTGGGCCACTCAAGGACATTCAGAGACTTGTCCCGAAGCCACTCTTGCATTGTCTTGGCTGTGTGCTTATGGTCGTTGTTCTGTTGGAAGGTGAACCTTCACCCCAGTCTGAGGTCCTGAGCGCTCTGGAACAGGTTTTTATCAAGGATCTCTCTGTACTTTGCTCCGTTCATCTTTCCCTCGATCCTGACTAGTCTCCCAGTCCCTGCCGCTGTAAAACATCCCCACAGCATGATGCTGCCACCACGTTTCATCGTAGGGATGGTGCCAGGTTTCCTCCAGACATGACACTTGGCATTCAGGCCAAAGAGTTCAATATTGGTTTCATCAGACCAGAGGATCTTGTTTCTCATGGTCAGAGTCCTTTAGGTGCTTTTTTGCAAACTCCAAGCGGACTGTCATGTGCCTTTTTACTGAGGAGTGGCTTCCGTCTGGCCACTCTACCTTAAAGACCTGATTGGTGGGGTGCTGCAGAGATGGTTGTCCTTATGGAAGGTTCTCCCATCTCCACAGAGGAACTCTAGAGCTCTGTCGGAGTGACCATCGGGTTCTTGGTCACCTCTCTGACCAAGTCCCTTCTCTCCCGATTGTGGTTCCAAACTTCTTCCATTTAAGAATGATGGAGGCCACTGTGTTCTTGGGGACCTGCAGAATTTGTTTGGTACCCTTCCCCAGATCTGTGCCTCGACACAATCATGTCTCGGAGCTCTACGGACAATTCCTTCAACCTCATGGTTTGGTTTTTGCTCTGACATCAACTGTGGGACCTTGTATAGACAGGTGTGTGCCTTTCCAAATCACGTCCAATCAATTGCATTAACCACAGGTGGACTCCAATCAAATTGTAGTAACATCATCCAAGGATGATCAATGGAAACAGGATGCACCTGAGCTCAATTTCGAGTAGTCTAGAATATTTTTGTAAATAAGGTTTTTGTTTTTTTTTTAAATACATTGGCTAAATTGTCTAAAAACTCTGTTTTCGCTTTGTCATTATGGGGTATTGTGTGTAGATTGAGGATAAAAATGTGTATATATATTTCAGAATAAGTCTGTAATGTATCAACATTTGGAAAAATCAAGGGGTCTGAATACTTTCTGAATACACTGGTATCTACCTCAAATGGGGGCAGGGTAGCCTAGTGGTTAGGAGCGTTGGTACTTTGAAAGGTTGCAAGTTCGAAATGCCCGAGCTGACAAGGTCAATCTGTCGTTCTGCTCAACAAGGCAGTTACGCCACTGTTCCGAGGCGTCATTGTACAATAAGATTTGTTCTTAACTGACTGCCTAGTTAAATAAAGGATAAAATAAAGGTGGTAAAAAAAATACCACGTAACTCTGACATTGATCTGGTAGATTCCTGTTAGTACTGTCTGTACTCTGTATATAGTACATGTCGGCTCCTGTAAGTCACATTGAATCTGGTTTCTTATACCATGCTGGTATTATATGCTCCACACTTGATCTGGTACTGTATCTGTATATAGCTCACACATTGATCTGGTCTTACCTGTATATGCTGCCAATTGATCTGGTTTTCTGTATATCAGC
>NW_019950779.1:0-4718 GCF_002910315.2 Salvelinus sp. IW2-2015 | reverse complement strand
CTTGGCTCTCTGTGCTCCCCCCCCCCCCCCCAGTGAAGACGTTAAGAGATCCTGAACGCACCCTTCACACTCCTGCCTTCCCCTGTGCTAGCCCTCGTACCACGTCCACATGCTCCCCGCATCCTTCGCTCTATAGGAATGGAGAATTAGAGCCATCCACTTGTCGTTTTTTCCCCCTCCCTCTCTCGCTTTCTCTGTCTTCCTCCCTCTTTCGCTCTCTTGTACAACTCTCATTAAGGCAAGTCTCCGAGGGGAATTACTTTGATCACTAGTTCCAGTTGCGAAGTTTTCCCTCTCCTTCCTCTTTCTTTTATTCCTCCCCACGCTGATCAATCTGTGGCATTTCTTTTTCTGCCCTTTCTTTATTTAATCCACCTGTCACAGTTATTTTTTCCGCAGAGCTTTCCTCTGGGGTTGCCCCTCTCCTGGAGGGGTAAGAGGGGGCCAGGTCAGGAGTTGACTGGGAGGCGATCAATGATAGGGGTTGAGGGTGTGGTAGTGTCTCGGGCACCCCTGGTGATTACGAAAGCCCCCCTATGTCACTTGGGTGGGCGCTGGAGAAGAGCAGGGGGCCAAGGAGTACAAAGACAGAGGTGGATCTCAGCTGCCAATCGCCGCAGCTTCCAGCCCATCACAATTAGCCCTCCGCCTCCCTCTCCTCCTCACTGCCTCCCCTCTCCTCCTCACTGCCTGCCCTCTCCTCCCACTGCCTCCCTCTCCTCCTCACTGCCTCCCTCTCCTCCCCCCCCTCTCCTCCTCACTGCCTGCCTCCCTCTCCTCCTCACTGCCTGCCTCCCTCTCCTCCTCTCTGCCTCCCTCCCTCTCTGCCCTCCCTCCCTCTCTGCCTCCCTCTCCTCCTCTCTGCCTCCCTACTCCTCCTCACTGCCTCCCTCTCCTCCTCACTGCCTGTCCCTCTCCTCCTCACTGCCCTGCCCCCTCTCCTCCTCACTGCCTGGCCAGGTTAATTAAACCCAAGAGGCTTCTGGGTAGTCATTTGAATATGTCACATAAATAGAGGCTGAGTGTCAAGCAGACAGGGCCGGATGGTGCGGGTATAAGCAAACATGTTGACTATGCATTAAAAGACGGCGAGAGAGAGAGAATAAAATAAAGAGGGGCTCTATGCTAATTTGTGCGACTCTACACTACACGCCCCCCCCCCCCTCCTTCCTGTTCTTGTATCATCCCCACTGCACGCTGGATTTCTCAGTTATTAATGTTTGTCATTAGCAGCATTACGCCAGAGGACAGTGACTAGGGAGAGAAACCAAGCACAAATTTATATGGGACAAATATTGACAATAGCTCGCTCCTGGGTATTCGACGGAGAATAAAAGATGCAAACTATGTTAATGAATGGTAATTAACCACTGGGGCATAGTGCTCCCCGGGATCACAGCTAAATTGGTCCCTGTGTTGCTGGAGAGACAGTCCTGGGCTAATCCACCCTTTATTATAGAAAGATAAAGGAAAAAAAATGACATCATTAGCATATATTTGAAAGGGGGGTGGGATAAAAAGTTGAATTATTTCTTGTTAATTCCTGAACGGATGATTTTACATAAGGTTGTTAATTGTACTTAAAAAAAGAGGGAGAAGGAATAATTTAAAACAAAGGGATGAGAAAGGAGGAGAGGAAGACATGATCAGAGAGAGAGAGGGAGAAGTGTGGTGGTCTCGGGTGTAGGACTCCTGCTCAAGGACAGAGGAGACCCAGATCACGGTTTGATATTCACTATGAATAATAAAAGAAGAGAAAGAGAGAGGGAAGAGAGAAACATAAAAGGGCTGGAGAGGTACGTCAGGGGTGAGACTGCTCCCTCTCTACCACTGGGCTGCTTGTGTGTGTGGCCCACTGAAGACCCTCGTTAATGAAGTCAACAGTGGGGGTCGCTCATTACCGTCGGAAACCATGCTGATGGTCTACCAGTCGCCTGTCAATCATCTGGGAGACAGGGAGCCCCGCCTCCGCCCGTCCAATAGAGGAACTGAATCATGGTCCATCACTGTCAACAAGGCAGGACAGAGTCTAGATACACTACTGTCTTTCTATTAGCTACAGTTCTAGGTCTCGCTTTAAAAATATATTTTTATCTCAACGAGACTAGCCTGGATATAAAAATGATTTGGTCTTTAACCACTGACCCAACAGTACATTCTGGCCATGAAAACATTTCAGCACATGATGCATCAAGAAAATAATAATTGTTTTAAAGTGGCAATATGTAACTTTTCGTGCAATAGAAATGTGAGTTATAGATCTATCATTCCACTTGAAAGCGAGTCTAAGARGTGGTAAATCCGTTCTATGTGCGCTGTTCTATGCTTCCCGTTCTTAAGTTTTGTTTTTGTGTATTTTACTTTGGGTTTTGTACACCAGCTTTAAACAGCTGAAACAACAATATTTTTGGTTATGGAAAATATATTTCACAGCGGTTTAGATGGTACAATGATTCTCTACACTATACTATCTTATTTTGTTACATAAACTGACATTAGGCAAACTATTAGAGTTTTAGCAACCAGGAAATGGTGGAGAGATTTCTGCATAGTGCACCTTTAATGTGACATATCAATAATCTTGACTCCATAGTGTAAAAATAAAACAATTGGCAACACACTTTTATTTAAATTCAGTTTCAATCAATTAACAATATAACATAATTACCTATTGCAGAATACAATATGAAGTGAACACACAAATGTAAATAAAATACATTTCACAATACACCTAGACATAACAAACAAAATGTATATTTTATGATATCATTCACGTTAARAGCATTTGGGTCACTGAAACGTGAATGGAACAATGGAATCCAATCGGTCCAAATGGGACATGGAATGCATGTGTCGGGTTTGAGTCCAGTATATCCTAAGAGGAGAGAGAGTATGTCTGCTTCTTACTTTAAGAGTGTACTTTTTCTTTCGTTGAGTCTGCACTGTTGGGTCAGGTCCCACTCCGAGCACCCTGGGGGGCCCTTGAGATCCACAATAAATTACTGAAAATATTGAAATAAAAAAACCATAACAAATCATGTCTTACTTGAAGTAAAAACGTAAGCATAATGTTATCATCACCTCAGGATGGCGTTTGGAGTAGGGAGAGAAAGAGAGCGTTTGTCTCTGTATGTAAATTAGCCTGACGCTAAAGGGCCCTGTCTCGCAGATGGAGCGCGCTAACCACTAACGCAGATGTTGGGGGCTCATTTACAAAGGCTGGGCCCCGGACGGCACTAGACCGCTGCGTGAGCGAGTGGCTCGGAGTGAGTCGACAGCGCTTTTCTCGTAAATATTGGTTCTGGAAGCGCGGCGTGGAGGCAACTTCATACACGTGCGCGTCCACCACACACACACACGCACACACACAGAGAGAGCAACTTCATGTCGACTTGGCCAACTCAGCCCCCGCTGAGAAAGAAAGGCCTGGGCAGAAGGAGGGATGGAGAGAGAGAGGAGGAGGAGAGTGAGAGGATGACAGTTTTTTCCAGCCGCAGCCCTCAGCCCCGGAGTGGGAGTCAGGCGATTTCGCTGACTGGTGTTGTGAGCGCGGCCAGCGCTTCTGTCAGCACTTTCCTCTCCTTCATCTTCACACACAGCACCTCCATTAGGAGAGCAGCAGAGGGGATCTGTGGAGGGGGAGGGGAGAGAAAGAAGACAGAAAAAACACAGAACAGTTAAAGTGTGCTTTTTGACACTTGGCATCTTTCAGAGGGCAGGTTTGTTGTTATTGTGGTACAGTATAGAGAGGAGAGAGAGGTTGGGCCTGAGAGGGGCATAGAGAGAGGTTAGGCGTGAGAGGGGCAGTAGAGAGAGGTGGGCCTTGAGAGGGGCAGTAGAGAGAGGGGTTGGTCCATGTTTAGTGTTTTCACAAAGCATTTCTTAAAAACAGATTACGTCGCACTAATGAAAAAGAACCAGCTGAGCACTTTGTATTTTAGGATGTGCTGAGGTACACTATATTACAAAAGTATGTGGACACCCCTTCAAATTAGGGATTTGGCTATTCCAGCCACACCTGTTGCTGACGGGTGTATAAAATCGAGCACACAGCCATGCAATCTCCATAGACAAACACTGGCAAACACACCCGCACTGAAGAGCTCTGACTTTCACCGTGGCACCATCATAGGATGCCACCTTTGCAACAAGGAAATAATAATAGGATAATGGTCTGGGACTGTTTTTCATGGTTCAGGACCCTTAGTTCCAGTGAAGGGAAATCTTAACTCTACAGCATACAATGACATTCTAGAAGATTCTGTGCTTCCAACTTTGTGGTAACAGTTTGGGGAAGGTCCTTTCCTGTTTCAGCATGATAATGCCCCTGTGCACAAAGCGAGGTCCTTACAGTAATGGTTTGTCGAGATCGGTGTGAAGAATTTAACTGGCCTGCACCTAGCCCTGACCTCAACCCATTGGTATAATCACCAAATCAGCACATGTCCTCACTAATGCTCTTGTGGCTGAATGGAAGCAAGTCCCCACACTCCATATCAATGCCATGATTTTGGAATGATGTTGGACGAGCAGGATCCACATACCTTTGGTTCTGTAAGTACATCTGGTGTTCTGCTAGTCAGCATGCTCTCTGAGTGAACATTCAGTGTTGTATACGAAAGGAGAGGAGGACTCTAGACTATGAGAGTTGCACTCAGTGTTAAAGTTGAGAGGAATAGTTTGGTTTTCTCTACTGTGTATGTGTGTGTGGTTTCTTT
>NW_019950778.1:7294-7410 GCF_002910315.2 Salvelinus sp. IW2-2015 | reverse complement strand
AGAACTCTTTACACCTTCAGTAGCATGTGGGCTACAGGTGAGAACGCTTTACATCTTCAGTAGCATGTGGGCTACAGGTGAGAACCCGTTACACCCTCAGTAGCATGTGGGATACA
>NW_019950778.1:0-1032 GCF_002910315.2 Salvelinus sp. IW2-2015 | reverse complement strand
ATGCTGAAGCACAGTTCATACTTGCCGTGGTGACAACAGCAGCCACCCAGAGCATGCTGGGAGGATCCAGAGTATCTGGTCACGTCTCCAGGAGAGAGGTCTCAGGGGCCAGTGTGAGGTACAAACATCACCATTATCATTACACACGTATTACACATACATCCATATCACTGATTACAAGTTACTAGAAGACACCATAGCTGTCTCCACCTGGTCCATTATCTGTTGCTCTGTCTGGTCTGTGTTCCAACAGACTATCCGAGGTAGGAAGGCCACTCTGGAGGAGCTGCAGTCGGTCCATTCAGAGCGTCATGTCCTTCTGTACGGCACCAACCCTCTCAACCGCCTCAAACTGGACAACCGCAAGCTGGCCGGTACGTCCTCACTACAGATGTTATGATGTACTGGTCTACTGCATCAGGCCTTGTGCCAGAAGCCTTTAGGTCAGTGGCTCCCAACGCTGGTCTTGAGCCCCCCTAAAGGTACACATGTTTGTTGTAGCTCTAGACAAACATGCCTGATTCAACTCATTGTGGGCCTAAAGATTAGTTGACAAGTTGAATCAGGTGTGCTTGTCGGGGGCTACAATTAAAATGTGTACTGTTGGGAGTACTCGAGGACCAGAGTTGGGAACCACTGCTTTACGTAACTGGTAACAGTTTGGCAACAGCACTGTAAAGTTAAGCTACTTGCTCTGGTGTCCCTAGTAACTCTGGTGTCCCTATTAACTCTGGTGTCCCTAGTAACTAGGGATTTGCCTTTGGTTAAAGTTACAGTATTGAAAGCACTTTGGAATCCGTTATGTTTAGTAGTCAACTCATTCATGTATTTAAGTTGTCACTACAGTGATGGTACACAAACGTACAGTAATGTCTGATACTCATTTCTAATGTAAAATTGTTTGAAAAGGAGCTGTTAACATTGATTGTTTGGTTAATAAAACCTCTTTGTATTTTTCTCCCTCAGGCATTCTCTCTCAAAGGATGTTTGTGATGCTGCCATGTGGAGGAGTAGGGGTACGTGAGAGGCCCA
>NW_019950777.1:0-7412 GCF_002910315.2 Salvelinus sp. IW2-2015 | reverse complement strand
TTCCCTCTGTTCTCTCCTTCCCTCCACTCCTCCCCCCTCCTGGCCTCTCTCCTCCGCTCCTCCCTCCCTTTCTCCCTCGCCTTCTTCCCTCGCCTCCTCCGCTCGCTTCCTTGACTCTGCCTTTCCTCCCTCCGCCAGTGAGCAGCGTTGCTGTGACGCCGGTCGACCAGGCCTAATGTCTCTGTCTCGGATGGATTCTTCCGCGGGCTGATCGTTTTAAGATCAAACATTCCTAGTTATTAGACACAATGAGGAATACAAATTGTATTGCCAGACAGAACAGACAAGACAGACCTCTTTTTAAACCTATACATTATTTGAGTTATAACATCTAGCACTAGGTTGACCACACCAAATGTCTAGGTTTTTATTCCAAATGATCAGACAGTCTCGCACACTAATGTCTAAAGAATTACATTTAAAATTGCCACTACGATACTAATAATCGCACTTATTAATTACTTGCTAAGTATGTCAAATAAATAGTCAATATAATGGTATAATAAATAGTTAAATTGATAGTAAATAGTTGAAATGATTCATTATATATTATTGATATTAATAACCACTAATTCTGTAATACTATCAGGATCAGTCGTTTCCGACGCCTGTAGGTAGATGGTTATTATTGATTCGTATTAAGAGTCATTTTGAACATTGATCTATGACGCACCAATGTACTAGTAATGTTAGTCGATAGTGATATTTGGTGTCTTTTATTTATTGTAATAAACAAATCCATGGATGATCAGACCAGCTGTTAGATGTTACTGTTGTACACATGACTGATTTTCAAACTGGTGACTCAGCTACCACACACACACAGACAATCAGCTTACCACACACACACAGACAATCCATTCCTCTACCCACACACACAGACAATCTGCGCCACACACACACACAGACAATCCATTACTCTGCCCACACACACAGACAATCAGCTACCAACACACACAGACAATCAGCTACCACAGACACACACACACAGAACAATCTGCTTACCAACAGGACACACACACAGACATCAGCTACCAAAGAACACACACACACCACACCAGACAATCCATTCCTCTGCCACACAGCGAGTGTGTGTGTTTATAATGATATTCCATTGATATAGTGTGTTTCTGTGGTGGCTGTAATCTTGTTGGCTGGCTGTCTGTGGCTGTATCTGACTGGGCGTATCTGACTTGGCTGAATCTGACTGTGCTGGGATCTGACTGTGGCTTATCTGTCTGTGGCTGTATCTGACTTGGCTGTATCTGACTGTGGCTGTATCTGTCTTGTGGCTGTATCTTCTGTGGGCTCGCTATCTGAACTGTGGCTTATCTGACTGTGGGCTGTCTGTGGCTGATCTGACTGGTGCCTGTGGCTTTCTGTGGCTGTATCTGTCTGTGGCTGTATCTTGACTGGATCTGACTGGCTGTATCTGACTGTGGCTGTATCTGACTGTGGCTGTATCTGACTGTGGCCTGATATCGACTGTGCTGTATCTAGACTGTGGCTGCTATCTGACTGTGGCTGTAGCTGACTGTGGCTGTATCTGACTGTGGCTGTATCTGACTGTGCTGTATCGTGTCTGATGGCTGTTATTCTGACTGTGGCTGTCTGTTGGCTGTATCTGGGACTGTGGCTGTCTGTGGCTGTTATCTGTCTGGCTGTATGTCGGTACTGATCTTTGTGGGCTGTATCTGACTTGCTGGCTGTATACTGCTGTGGCTGCTATCATGCACTGTGGTGCTGTATCTGACTGGCTGGCGTATAGGATCTGCTTGGCTGTATTCTGTCGTGGGCTGTGCTGTATATGTCGCTGGCTGGATTGGTTGTGGCTGTACTATGTCCGTGGCTGTATTGTCGTGGCGTAGTATCTCTGCTGTATCTGTGGGTGTGGCGATCTGGCTGTGGGCTTGTTAGAACTGGTCTGTGGCTGTCTGTGTTCTTATCAAATTTGGATCACATCGCAGACCAATGAGATTGTGTTAAAGGGTCATTATGTGTTTTGGCGTTGCAAAGGGGAGGCTGAATGTAGTGATAACGAGGAGAGAGAAGTCAATGGAAAGGGTTGGTGAAACGAGAGAGGGGTATGAACCAAGTGAAGTACTGATAACTGAGGAGAGAGGAGTTCTAATTGGGAAACAAGAGGGGCTTGAATGTAATGTGATTGAATGAAGTTGATTGTAATGCGAAAACGAATGAATACGTGATGGTAATGACTTGTATGATACGATGAAATGTACTGAATACAGCTAGTATGTAGAGATGATGTACGTATTAATTGACTGATGATTGTATTAATGTCATTTGTAAATGTCTAATGTAAATTATTGATATAGTTGAATTGATGAGGACACAGAAGCTGACTGTTTGTCTGTACTGCCTGGGACTGCTTCTTTGGTGGTCAGTTTAACTTTAACTCTTCCTGAAATTCACTTTGGTTGTGTTGTGTGTGTGTGTGTGTGTGTGTGTGTGTGTTGTGTGTGTGTGTGTTGTGTGTGTGTGTGTGTTGTGTGGGTGTGAGGTGAGCTTGTATGGCCACATCGTCCGGACCACCTGCTGCAGGTGTGCCAGAGAGGTGTCCTCTTCTGGAGAAGGAGGTTCCTGCCAGCGTCCCGGGTCCGACAGTCTGCTGGGGGCGAGGCGAGCAGAGCCTGGCACCATAGTCAGTACTGATCCGTTAAGTAATGAGTTACGTAAGTAGCTGTAGATCAGCATGACATGTTGGCCTGTTACGCACCAATAAAGTCCGTATTGTAATCACATGACATGTTGCCTGCTACGCACCAATAAAGAGTCCGTAGTTTGTAATCACATGACATGTTGGCCTGTTACGCACCAATAAGAGTCCGTATTGTAATCACATGACATGTTGGCCTGTACGCACCAATAAGAGTCAGTATTGTAATCACATGCATGTTGGCCTGCTACGACAATAAGAGTCCGTATTGTAATCACATGACATGTTGGGGCCTGTTACGCACCAATAAGAGTCCGTTATTGTAATCACATGACATGTTGGCTGCTACGCACCAATAAGAGTCCGTTGTAATCACATGACATGTGGCCTGCTGCACCAATAAGAGTCCGTTTGTAATCACATGACATGTTGGCCTGTTACCCACCAATAAGTAGTCTATTGTATCACATGGACATTGGCCTGTACGCACCAATAAGAGTCCGTGTATTGTAATCACATGACATGTTGGCCTGTTACGCACCAATAAGAGTCCGTATTGTAATCACATGACATGTTGGCCTGCTACGCACCAATAAAGTCCGTATTGTAATGCACATGACCATGTTGGCCGCTACGCACCAATAAGAGTCCGTATTGTAATCACATGACATGTTGGCCTGCTACGCACAAAATAAGAGTCCGTATTGTAATCACATGACATGGTTGCCTGCTACGCACCAATAAGGAGTCGTATTGTAATCACATGACATGTTGGCCCGCTAACGCACCAATAAGAGTCCGTATTGTAATCACATGACATGTTTGGCCTGTCTACGCGCACCAATAAGAGTCCGGTATTGTAATCAGCGAGTGAGCATGTTGGCCGTACGCGCCAATAAAGTCCGTATTGTAAGATCACATGACCATGTCGCCCGTAACGCACCAATAAGACGTCCGTATTGCTAAATCACAGACATGTTGCCTGCTTACCACCAATAAGAGGTTGCAGTATTGTAATCACACTGACATGTTGGCCATGTTACGCAACAATAAGAGTCCGTATTGTAGATTACGGACTTGTGGGCTGACCTGGCCACCGAATAAGAGCGTCGTATTGTAATCACGATGACATGTTGGCCTGTCTACCACCAATTAAGAGTCCGTATTGTAATCACCCATGACAGTTGGCCCGTTACCAGCACCAATAATGGAGTGCGTGTTGAATCAGCAGTGAGCATGTTGCCTGTGTACGCAACCAATAAGAGAAGTTATTCTGTATCAATACATGTGCTACACCAATAGAGCCATGTAGATGGCGTTGGGCCGTGGCATACGCGACCAATAAGAGTCCGTATTGTAATCACATGACATGTTTGGCCTGCTACCGACAATAAGATTAGTATTGTAATCACATGACATGTTGGCCTGTCTACCACCAAAAGAGTCAGTATTGTAAATCAGCATGACATGTGTGGCCTGTCTACGCACCAATAATGAGAAACATAACATGTGCCCAGCCCTGAAGTTATGTAATCACGATGACATGATTGGCCTGCTACGCACAATAAGAGTCAGTATTGTAATCACATGACAAGTGGGCCTGCTACGCACCAGATAGAGAGTCAGTATTGTAATCACATGGACATGTTGGCCGCGTACGCAACCAATTAAAGAGTCAGTACTTTGTAATCACATGACCATGTTGGGCCTCTACGCACCAATAGATCAGTATTACGTTGTAACCGAAGTTAAATGCCATGGAGATCATTACAGATACTGGTACCATAATAAGTACTAATTCTTTAGTATTTACACTTACTACGCAGAAAGCCAACTGTGTGTGTGGGGTGTGTGTGGTATGTGGTGTTGAGTGCTGTGTTTGGGTTGTGTGTTTGGGTGGGAAATGTGAAACAGTGTGTATGTTGTTTTGGGAATGTGTGTGTCATGTGTGTTTGCGGTTGTGTGTGTATAGTTTAAGTGTTGTGTGCACAACGCATGTGTGTGTGATTGAGTTGATTTGTGTGTGGATGTGTGTGTTTGTGTTGTGTGTTGTTTGTAGTGAACGATGTGTGTGTTTCTGAGTTGTGTGGTGTGGTGTCGTGTTTTGTTTGTGTGTTTATGTTGTTGATCTCTGGAGGGAGGAGGGCGGGAGGGAGAAACAGAGCGGAGGAGGCAGGAGAAGTGGAGGAAGAGGGAGGAAGGAGGGCGGGAGGGAGGACCCAGGGAGGGAGGGAGGAGTGATGGGTCAGTAAGACACTGACTATCGTTGTTCTATAATAGATTTCGTTTTAGATGAGACTGCTACATCTGATTCATGTTGTGGGGTAAAGATAAGAGCATAGGTCATTATTTTGATAATTTGCCCTAAAAATCTCAAAACTCTTAAGTCTAAAATAAATGTTCTATTGGCATTGCATGGTGTTTTCCATGCCATCATGCCCAATATGTAAAATCACCATGTAGGCTAATAACCTGTTAATTAACCCATTAATTAATAAAGCCATAAGAATAGGGCATCAGCTCAATATATGCCTCCCTCTCTCTCTCTCCCCCCATCTCCTTCAGTCCTGATGTATTCCTAACACCCCCCCCCCCGCCACAACTCCTTCTGATAAAACGCTCTTCAAAAGGCTGTATTTCTTTGTGATATGACAGTTCATATTCTCCTAAAAGCTGTGTTTTACCTCGTCCCGTTATCCACACGGTTCCCGACAGCAGGAGCTGGGCGCCTCTATCTCGCTGTGTCGCAGGAGTCCCTCCCCCCCGCGCTCCAACACCACAACACTCATGACGTACCAACATTTCACACACATTTCCACTACTAATAAAATGTTTTGGACATGCCTGTCGCCAAACTCACACTCCAGGGTCCCATATAAAGCAGGACCCTGACCCCTGGTCCCTTCTGGCCCGGGTTGGGTTCGGGTTTTCGCTTACAAATCCTTTTGACTTTTTTCTCCTACTTAAAAAAAATTGCGCGAAATTCAATTTTTATTTAGCTCTCTCTAAAMAAAACTTTTTGGTAGGTTATAGATCAGCCTTACCAAATCCTCGTATYTCCCATGRTGCTCCTTCCCCGTCCAGTCCCGTCGTGTGGGCAGTAGCTGCAGCACAGACACACAGTTCACTCCAATCAGTAACGCCATAAACGCGTCTATTTTGTGTTTTAAAACATTCAAATGAAAAATGTGCTTAAAAAATCAACATGAGAAAGTACAGAGAGAGCAGCGACATGCGACGCGAACAGACACACTTACTCACCTCCTTCTCCTCCACCTCACGGATCAACGTCTGGAAATATAATTTATAAAAAAATAAATCACACAACGAGACAAACCTGGGAATATAGTAAATAATCGTAAAGTAGCATCTGACCCACCTCCGCTGCGTTCTGGCACGGTCCAGCCTGTAGAAAGCGGACGATTAGGAAAGTAGAGTTCTGTAGAGGCGAGAGAGGACGGAGCGGTGAGTTACAGAGCGAACGAGCGGTGAGTTACAGAGGACGGAGCGGTGAGTTACAGAGGACGGAGCGGTGAGTTACAGAGGACGGAGCGGTGAGTTACAGAGGACGCGAGCGGTGAGTTACAGAGACGAGCGGTGAGTTACAGAGGACGGAGCGGTGAGTTACAGAGACGGAGCGGTGAGTTACAGAGGACGGAGCGGTGAGTTACAGAGGACGGAGCGGTGAGTTACAGAGGACGCAGGAGCGACGCAGATAGAAATTAAAACATCTAAAATGGTCACATTATTAGCTGGTTTTACTCACCAGAACTCAGCTGTGCGACTATTTTACTGTCTGATTCCATTTTGGGGTTGTTTTTAAGAGTCCTGGGCCGAGTTAGTCTGAGGAAGTGTGCCCTATAGTCGTCACTGTTTACCCTGCAGGAAGACGCTTCCTGCATTCAAACCACAGCACCGCCAGGCCTGGCCACACAACAAACCCCTCCGCGCTGCCGTCAAATAGGACCTCCTACGGGCTCGGGCCTGAACAGCACGACACATCGACAACACCTGAATAACTGATATGATAGTTATACCAAGGTGTGTAAAGTATACTTAGGTGTGTAAAGTCTCCGTTAAGTTGTTTTATTTATCCATCCACACCCCCTYTATTTAACGCGCATGCCCTCCACGCAGGAATACCAAACAGGCTATTTTACGCACGGAACGTCGGAGGCTGCAGAAATGGCAGAGGGAAGCCTGGATCAGACAAAATGTGTTATAACACATTAAAACGATATGACCAGTGATTMGATAGTGCTATTTAGAGTGTTTATGGTTTACAAACTGCTACAAAGTAATCGTTACTCGCAGCTCTTTATGGAGGTTATGATCATATATAAACTCGTCAGATCTAGGTTGTTCGTAAATTCACTCTGGCTATCTACTCCGATTTCAGACCCGTCTCGTCTGAGTCCAAGAGCGCAGAATAACTGATGAATTTACAAACGCKCAACACCCGTTGRAKATGACCGGTGTCAGTAAACGTTATTAAATTGTTGCCAGCGGCACAGTTAGTCACCAACGCTCTATAGAACAACCAAACAGCTCTGCTACGGGCGAGGTAAATGGTCGGATTGGGGGTGTTCTCATGTGTGTCTGGAAGTAGCTATCCAACTTTAGCCAGTTAGCTTGGGTGCTTGACTGCCGTTGGTAGGTCAGAAGGCTCTGATCAACTCGACTCCTCCGCTAGAGCGTCCAGTGTGCGCTCTGAACGCAGAGAGCGAAACGCTCT